>NC_141164.1:95558842-95712914 GCF_053477565.2 Lygodium microphyllum
ACAAACTTTGTGCTCGGAACCTTTGGCTTTAAATCTTGGAGGTAGTGAAAAATATACCTCTTCAGTGAGATATCCATGGAAAAATGCCATCTTAATGTCTAGTTGATGCACCTCCCAATGAAACGAGGCAAGAAGGGCAATAATACTCATGATGTAGTGATGCAAGAGGTAGGGGCAAAGGTCTCCTCAAACTTGATTCCTTGCTACTAGATATAACCCTTAGCAACTAGGCGAACTTCGTACATATCAATAGAATCATTTGACTTTCTTTTAATTTTATAAACCCATTTGGTACCTATTGCACGCTTGTCGAGAGGCAAGTTTTATAGCTCCCAAGTTCTGATAAATGAAATCAATATCTGCCTTCATTGATTCCACTCAATGATATCTAAATAAGCATCTTTATAGCATTCATTGAATGTTGTTTTGGATAGTCTAGCAAAGATTGAAAAGCATTTTCAGTGAAGAAAGCATCTCAACCAACAATAATATTGCCAAGAGAAGGTTGATAAAGTTGGTACCCTCTGCTTTTAGCACTTTACCCATTTTGAGAACACAAATGACCATACGCCAATGATCCAAAAGTCCTCATATGAGAGAGAGAGACCTTGGAGCTAGTTCATGCCTCCTAAGGAGTGATGATGTGAAAGCTCTTGTGGGACAAATGTTCAAAACATAAGCAACACATAGAATAGCATTGAACCAAAAGGAATTTGGTAAATTCTTAGTATTCATCATGCATCTAGTCATCTCCATTAGGAATCTATTCTCTCATTCTGCTCCTCCATTTTGTTGTGGGAAGTAAGAAGGGATGGTTGTCTTGGGCCCTCAAGACATCGAAATGCCATCTCACCACCTGTTGCCATGTCAAAACAAGCAAACGGGATGGGGGACATCCCCTTTCACATCCAAAACAAGGGGACCCCGTGGATGCCCCCCTATCCTGAGGACCAAGAGCGAAATGTTGAGGACAAGTCAACCCACATTTACACTTTAGGTCAGGTCAGTGCTTCTTCTCTTGCTTCTTCATAACTCTTCTCCTCATCATGTGCGTTGCATCATAGCCTCCATCTTGCACAATTGTGCCCCCCATTGCCTCTTCCAACTCCCCATGTGAGGGAGGCCAAGATCGAAGCTCAACACAGAAAACCAATAGACAATAGAGAGTGAAGCACGGCACCCAATGCAATAGACTGAAAGAGTGTGAAACTGAAAGTACAAGGTACAACCCTAAAACCTTAGGGTTGTAAGGGGGTGTTCACACCCGAACATGGTAAGTGCCCGTAAGTGTGTGTCATAAGCACATACGAAATAATACCATAAGTCTAGGGAAAAAAACCTCTCCTACCAAGAGTAAAAAGTGCCCCAATATCCTACTGATCACCGGCACTCCTATGTGAGTGCTAAAGGAGATCAAATTTAAAGCATGGCGAAATGCTTCAATTTTTTCACGGGGAAGAGCTGTGGTGAAGATGTCTACCACATTACTAGTGATAGGACAATAGACAAGGCTGATATCACCTGCATGTAGCCTCTCTCTGACAAAGTGATAATGTATCTCAATGTGTTTCGTGCGTGCATGAAACACTAAGTTCCGTGCCGTTGCAATGGTACTATGACTGTCAGTGAACAAAGGAGTAGGCTCCGTAACAGATACATCCAGATCGGCAAGCAAGCGTCTAATCCATACGCATTCAATTATGGTAGTGAAAGCTGCCTTGTATTCAGCTTCACATGACGATGTGGCAATAGTGGATTGTTTCTTGCTAAGCCAAGATATGCAAGACAAGCCAAGAAAGAAACAATTGCCACTAGTGTAGTGATGTGAATCATAATCACCAGCCCAATCAGAATAACTGTAAGCATGTAACTACAGTGGTCCCCCCTTGGCATAAAGCAATCCAAGAGATCTAGTACCCTACAAGTAAGGGAAGACACGCTTAACAGCTTGCCAATGTGACATGCGTGGCTGATGCATATATCTGCTCAGGGCTGAAACTGCAAACTGTATGTCTGGTCTAGTGTTGCATAAGTAAATAAGACATCCAACTGCTGGAGCATATGTGGTATATCAAATAAATCATTGTCATCATGTAATGACAGTTTAAGTCTAGGTTCCATTGGTGTACAAACTGGTTTGTAATCCTGTAAGCCAAACTTCTCAAGAAGTTTACCAATGTATCTTGACTGTGATAACCCAATACCTCTAGTATCATGTATGAACTAAATGCCCAAGTAATAATGCAAAGACCCCAAGTCTGACATGTCAAAAGTTTGCTGCAAATTTTGTTTAAATGCTGAAATCTGATCAGCATGTGTCCCTGTAAGCAAGAGATCATCAACATAATGACAAATGATCAATATGGATCCCCCCTCTTTACATACATAAAGGGTAGACTCAGATGAGTTGTTTATGAACCCTTGGCTAAGCAAGAAAGCATCTATCTTTGCATAACAAGCTCTAGGAGCTTGTTTCAAACCATACAAAGCTTTTTTTAACTTGCAGACCAAGTGTTCCAAGCCCTCAACTGCAAAACCAATGGGTTGTTATACATATACTTCCTCATGAAGTTCCCCATGTTAAAATGCAGTTTTAATATCCAACTGATGCACAATCCATCCATAATGAGCAGCCAAAGCAACCATAGACCTGATGGTCGTCATACGGGAAGTAGGAGCAAATGTCTCCTCATAGTCAATGCCTTTTTTCTGTGCATAGCCTTTAGCTACAAGCCTTATCTTGTATTTGTCAATGGATCCATCTGCATTCCGTTTCAGCTTGTAGACCCATTTTGTTCCAATGGCTTTCTTCCCAAATGGCAAAGACACCAAATCCCATGTTTGATTCTTAGTGATAGAATCCAATTCAACTTTCATTGCTGCCATCCAATGCACACTCTGTTGTGCATCCTCAAAACATTCAGGCTCTTCTTCATCAAGGGTGCTTGCTGCCATCCAATGCACACTCTGTTGTGCATCCTCAAAACATTCACGCTCTTCTTCATCAAGGGTGCTTGCTGCCATAACAAGCTCCATGGTATGTGCAGTATCATGCATACGAGCTTGCCTTCTAGTACGACCAGCCATGGGTGCATCCAGATGACTATCTTTCATAGTCTGTAAATACCATCTAGCATTTGTCTTGCCTCCTGACTGTGCATAAGCTCTTGCTGAATTTGAGTTTCAGCACTTTGCTGACTATTCAGATCATCCAACAGCTGATTTTCTGCATTTTCCAAAGGAGTAGCTGGTTGAACATTGAGTTCACTTGCTGAAATTCTAGCTGAATCACCAAATGTAATGAGCAGCAGCACTTCAAATACATCATGCGCAGCCTGATATGTGTCTAAACCAGCCAGGGACAATTCTGATTTGTCATCAAATAGTACATCCCTATTGACAAACACCTTTTTAGAAGCAAGATCATAGAGTCTGTAGCATTTGCTCTCACTGCTATATCCCATAAAAATGCATTTAACAGCCTTGTTATCCAACTTTTTCCTGAGTACCTTTGGAATATGTGCATATGCAAGGCACCCAAAGGTACGAAAGTGTCCAACAAAAGGTTTCCGGCTGTTCCAAGCCTCAGAAGGTGTAATTTTCTTCAAAGCTTTGGTGGGGCATCTATTCAAAACATGGCAAGCACACATGACGGCTTCCATCCAAAAACTGTGAGACAAGCTCTTTGCCTTTAGCATACATCTAGCCATCTCCATGAGTGACTGATTCTCTCTCTGCAACCCCACTCTGCTGTGGAGTATAAGCAGTAGTGTACTGATGGACAATGCCCTTCTGCTTCAAAAAAGAATTCAGCATAGAGGACATGTATTCCCCCCCTCGGTCCGAACGGAGAGTCTTAATTTTACAACCAGATTGGTTTTCAACAAGTGCAATAAAAGCCAAGAATGCATCATACACTTATAACTTTTTGACCAAAGAGTAGACCCAGCAAAATCGAGTAAAGTCATCAATAAAAGTCACAAAATAGTAACATCCTCCCAATGACTTTGTCTACATAGGTCCACATACATCTGAATGCACTAATTGCAACCTGGTTGTTGCTCTAAAAGCAACATTATGGGGAAACGAAAAACGATGCATTTTCCCCAAAATACATCCTTCACACAAGTGCTCAGGAGGTCTCTCCAATAGAGGTAATCCATCTAGCATCTACGTACACTGTAAGAGCATCAAACTACCAAAGTTCACATGCCCCATCCTAGCATGCCATAACTCTACCTATATCATAGCAGGAGTAAGAGTGGATGTCAAATACGCTAACTGATCAACTGAAAGAGCATCCAACTCGTATAACCCATGACATAAAGTGCCTGTCAAGACCAAAGTCATGTGTTCTTTGTCTCTCACCATGCATCTGTCATCATCAAATGTGACTTGCAATCCATAACGCACCAAAGAAGAGATAGAAAGTAAATTCTTCTTTATGCCTGGCACAAATAAAGCATCCTGTAGGCGGAGAATAGAGTCATCAATGGCTGTGAGCACAATCTCCCCAATACCTCTAACAAGGTATGATGCATTGTTGGCACACTGTACAGACTTGCCAACTAGAGCTGCAAGAACAGATGCAAATAAATATCTGCGAGATATAATATGCCTAGAAGCACCACTATCAAAAAACCAAGTGCCTATATCCTCAGTAGAACTGAATGCTCGATTTGCCCAAGAGGTGTCATAACCGCATGTGTAAAAACAATAGTCCCTGTCTGCAACAAAGGACACGGACTCAGTAGCGGTGGAAGGAGCATCAAAAACAGCCATTCCTAACTCCTTTTTATCCTCTTTGGCAATGCGCTTTCTGCACTCAGTGATGTAGTGGCTTGGCTTCTTGCAATAATGGCATTTGCCCTTTTTGGCTTGCATGCCCCCTTGTTTTTTGTTTGCCTGTGATGTGCCAGAAGTCCCAGAACTCTACGCAGCATGCTTCACTTGGCTGTCTTTGCCCTTCTGTCTAGCCATAAAAGCCTGCTCAGAGGCTATAGCATCCACACCACTATTCCTCCGTGTTTGCTCCTCCTCTAGAAGCAAACTGACTAGCTGAAGAAAAGTGTTGGCTGTGCCGCAATCCTCATGGTGAGGTTTAAGGCCGTATGAAAAGCCAAGAACGAAGGAGGTAATGAGTTCAAAGTGGTGGATATCATCTGTGCATCCAAATAGTACTCATCAACATTTATAAGTTGTTCTCGCAAGTCCTAAATTTTGTTCAAGTGATCCTAAATAGAATCACCTTCATCCATTTTCAATGTCTCTAGCTCTTTCTTTAAGAAAGAGATGCGAGTCTCATTTTTGCCTGCAAACATCTGGTCCAAAGTTAGCCAACCTTCTCGTGAAGAAGCTGTTGAACGAATATAGGGAATGATTGATTGCTGAACTACCGATGCAATCAGTGACAAAGCTTGTGCATCCCGTGTATCCCATGCTTTTTGAGCTATTGTTCTTTGGGGAAGTGGCTGAAGTGGAGCAAGCTGAGGTGCCCGTGGTGCACATCCTCCTGGAGGAGGAGTAGTTAGAGCCACAACTTTAGGTCGACCTTCTTCTCCACCGACATAATCCCAAAGATTTTTGGCCACAAGTACATTCTTCATCATGAAGAACCAAAGTGAATAGTTATTTCCATCCAATCTGTCCTCTTTGGATACATAGGTGAAAACATCTCCTCCCTGATTTGCCATGATTTTTCAATTACCGAAAAATACAAAAGAGCAATGTCGAAGCAAAACTTCATTGGAAATCTGAAAATTTCCAGAAATTGCAAGAAATAACTTTCTGCAATTAGTGTACAAAGTTGCACTCTGTCAAAACTATCTGCTATGCACACAATCCAACGTGCAATTAGTGTTCAGCAACACAGTACCAGCAAAATCCCCAAAATTTCCTTGCCTCAAGTTTGTCAAAACAATCTGTCAGTGACTGTAACTGCAATGTGTATGCCAATGTTCCCGGAAAACATAAAAGCCCCAAAGTTTTTGATGAATGTGCCCAAAATTTTGCATCAACCGTGTCCTTGACACGTATCTTGAACTCTGTGCCTGTGCCGTGTGAACCCTCTCTTCCAGAAATTAATTCTAGTAGAAAAAAGGCTTTTAAAAAATTAAAACTTTACCTTGGAAACGACGAATCGTCGCTAACGACAGGCGGGTGTGGGAGTGGTCAACGTTGTTGACGTCAGAGGCTAGAGATAGCAGCACTTATCACTTGTCGTTGAGGAGCAGATGTCAGATGGGTTGTCGCGTTCCTCATGGCACAGTCGGCGGGTCAGACGAATGGCGAGCTTAACGGCACAGTTGGCACATGATGAGTGGCGAGCTTGACATCTTCAAACACGAATGTTGTACATGCAGGGGCAGGCGCCAAGCGGACGAAGCGACTGATAGCAAAGGGCAAGGGAAAGGGCACAGACGACAGGACATCTGGTGGCACTTCACACTGGACTCGCAAGCCAGTTGACGTGGCGTGCACTTAGGGGCAGACAGGACAGCAGAGCCCAGGCGGAAGGGCGCAGACAAGGGTTACGCAACCTGGGCTGATTCGTTGCAGGTGGAGCTGGCGCTGGTGGACTTGCTGAACGAAATGCTGAAGCACAGAGTGCTGGTTGAAACAGGACTGGCAGCAGGGCACTGTCAAGGCGAGGAGCTGCAGGCGACGGGCAGAGCCAAGGCAAAGTTGGACTAAGCAAGAAGCTCTCGGAGGCTGAGCGGAGCTGGGCAGAACCTGAGCTGAGCAGAGCTGAGCCAATGCTCTAATACCAAATGTGAGAGAGGACAGGATCGAAGCTCAGCACAGAAAACCACTAGATAGTAGAGAGTGAAGCACGACACCCAATGCAATAGACTGAAAGAGTGTGAAACTGAAAGTACAAGGTACAACCCTTAAACCTTAGGATTGTAAGGGGGTGTTAACACCCGAACATGGTAAGTACCTGTAAGTGTGTGTCATAAGCACATACGAAATAACACCATAAGTTTGGGGGAAAAAGCCTCTCCTACCGAGAGTAAAAAGTGCCCCAGTGTCCTACTGATCACCGACACTCCTATGTGAGCGTAGGCGTAAGTGAGGCGTGACTGAAATACCCAACACCCAAATCTACTCACCTAGACCTTGTAGGCTACAACAACTAGCTCGACACCCGTCTGGCCTGACGCCTCTCCTTGGGCCTGCTCACCTACAGATTACATCAATCAACTCAGCCGCTCTGCCCAATGCCTACATATTCCAATTTCCACCCTTGAGCCTACCCACAACTTAGCATAGGTATCACCATTTCAATGGCTTCTTCACAACCAGCTTGTCATGCTAGAGCAAGAGACAAGCACTTTGAAACATGGTCATGATGGGATGAGGTAAATACTAAACACCCATCAAGCGGACGCGGATCGCATACTTGGTCAAGCAAGCCGTGTCCTTATTGTCATACAAGTGGCACAAATAAAGTAAGCTCATTTATTGCACAAGCCAAGATTGGAGGTGCAATTTTGCCCCAATGTCACACAGGATAATAGAAGGGAGCTTTTAAAGCGCGTGGCTAGTCAAGAAGCGCCTAGAGTTGCAATTGATCTAGCTACACTTGCGGCAACAATACTAGCTGTTGCTAATGAGTCTATACCTTCATCTACATCAACGACCACACCACATGGATTTAGTTCATCTATGCCATTCGCGCCTTCATCCTCCACCATCAAATGCCAAAATACTCTCAAGGGAAGTTGGGACCCAATGAAAAAAGAGGAGACAAACTCAGCTCTAGCTCGTTATTTCTAGCACGACCGCATCATCTTTCATACTGACACATTTTGACAAATTGATATACTCTTGAGTCCTTACTATTTACACTTTTTTCCCTTGAATAACTTAGACTTTTAACTTGGTTGTTAGAACTTATAACTTAAAAGTTAATTTAAATCCAAAAATCATAAGTTAATTGAAATTGTAAAATCATGACATCATGACACTTATCATAGTAATCATTTTATGTCCATATGTCAAAGTATTTTAGGGCCATGTTGAAGAAGGTTGGAAAGTATGGACCTAACTACGCACCCCTCTCTTCTAAGACTTTACGTAATACCTTGCTTGAGAAGGAGAAGCGTATTGTGGAGCGACCTGCAACAAACATAAAGAGAGACTGGAAGAAGAATGGTGTCACACTTATCCCTGATGGGTGGAGTGACACATGGAAGAAGTCGATCCATGGCATTGTAGCTTACTTACCACGGGAGATGTATTTCATGTCATCACATGATGGTTCAAGGACTGGGAAGTCTGCAGATCAACTTGCAACAAAGTGAATCACTGTCATGACGTTGGGGCAAAATTGCACCTCCAATCTCAGCTTGTGCAAAAAATGGGCTCTTACTTTACTTGCACCACTTGTATGCCAGTAAGGACACAGCTAGCATGACCACGCTATCCACCTCCGCTTGATGGGCATTCAACATATACCTCATCTCACCATAACCATGTGGTGGAGCATCTACCTCTCCCTTCGACACCACAAGCTAGTCGTGAAGAAGCCATTGAAGCGCTAACAACTGTGCTAAGTTATGGGCAAGCCCCAAGGGCAGAAATTGAAATAGACGAGCGCCGAGTAAAAAGACTAAGTTGATTAACGTAATTTGGAAGTGAGCAAGCCTAGGGACGAGGGGGGCAATGGGCAAGGCAGATGTTGGGTTGATTGCTGTAACCTACAAGGCCCAAGCGAGCAAACGAAAGAGGTGGAAGCTGGAGTTGGAAGAGGCGGAAGGAGGAAGAGGGAAGAGGGAAGAGGGCAAGAACAAGCAGAAGGAGGGAAGCGTGGAAGGAGAAAGAGGCAAAAAAGAGGGCAGTGCCTGGGGAGCAAGGATCGTGCAAGGCAACAAGTGATTTGTATCACCCACATCCTTCCTATCAAAGCTTCCATAAAGACTTTGCTTCAATGAATCCAAGGCATAAGTATCCCTGCCGGCTATCAGCATATCATCAACATACAAAACCAAGATAATCAGGCTGCCATCTGCTGCCTTCTTGGTGTACAAGCAGTGATCCACTTGACTTCTATGAAAGCCTTGGGACTGCATGAATGTATCAAACTTATGATAACATTCTCTTGGTACTTGTTTCAGTCCATACAAACTTCTTTTGAGTTTACAGACCATTTGTTCTTTCCCTTGTTCAACAAACCCTTCAGGCTACTGCATATATACGTCTTCATGCAGATCACCATGTAAAAACGCAGTCTTTATATCCATCTGTATGAGCTCCATATCCTCAACTGCAACCAAGCCCAAAATGGTTCTCAATGTAGTCATCTTGACTACAGGAGAAAAAATCTCATCAAAATCAACTCCATGCTCCTGCTTGTACCCCTTTGCAACCAATCTTGCTTTGTACTTTGATGAGGAACCAGAAGTGACCTTCATTTTGTAAACCCATTTGCATGGAAGGGTTTTCTGCCCTTTAGGCAATTGCACAAAGTCCCAAGTACCATTTTTGTCAAGAGATTCCATTTCTAATAGCAGGCTTTATACAATTTCTTGCTGTCATGTCTGTCCATTGCTTCCTTGAAGCAAGACGGTTCACCACAGTCTGTCAACATGACATACTCAGTCACATTAATTGCACCAGGAATAAATCTGTCAGGTTGTCTAGTAGCCCTAGACGATCTCCTAACCCAATGGTCATTGTTTGCTCGCTGTTCCTGCAAAATTTCCATTTTCAGCATGCTGTCCTGGCAATTCAGCCTGCAAATCAGCATTAACAGCTTGCTGTCCTGGTTGTTCCTACACATGTAATGGCTCATTTTCATGGGCAATAGCTGGCTAATCATTTCCAGCATCATTTCCTGCATTTACAGGTTCATTTACAGCAGGTATTTGCTGCTGTATAACCGGCACATTTTGCTGTCCAAATGGTATTTCTTCTCGGAATACAACCCTACGGACCTCCTCAATCTTTTCGGGTTGTTTGTGCATGCGATCTTCCCAAAAGATAACGTCATTGCTGTGTACTATTTTCTTTTTCTTGGGATCCCACAATTTATACCCCATTTCACCCTCGTCATCATATCCTAGGAAAATGCATTTACAGGACTTTGGCTCAAGTTTGTTGCATTTTTCTTTACGAATGTGCACAAAAGCCTCGCAGCCAAACACTTTTAGATGAGCATATGAAGGTGGCTTGCCCGACCACGCTTCTTGGGGAACTCCCCCTCCCAAAGACTTGTTTGGTGACCGATTAATCAAGTGAACGGCTGTCATAACAGCCTCTGCCCAAAAACCATGGGGTAATGCAGCATGAGACAGCATCGTACGGACCTTATCCTGTATGGTCCGATTCATACACTCTACAACTCCATTTTGGGATGGATTATGAGGGGCAGTGAGCTCCCTCTTTATCCCTTTGCTGTCACAAAATGCCTGAAAGGCTTTTGACACATATTCCCTACCATTGTCAGAGCGAAGACACTTAAGTGTCTTATCTGTCTGATTTTCAGCCAATGCCAAGAATTTTTTATTTTTGTCAAGAACTTCATCCTTGCTACGAATAGGGCAAACCCATACTTTCCGTGTAGCATCATCGACAAAGATGACAAAAGATTTCTTTCCCCCTAAAGATAATCCTGGCATTTGACATACATCTGAATGTACTAACTCTAGAGGAGAAGATTTCAAAGAAAGAGACTTTTTGTGAGAAGTCTGTGCATGTTTGCCATAAATACAATGATCACAGTGCTCAAAATTAGCATAACAAAGACAAGGCAAGTAACCCAAACGAGAAAGCACTTTCATTCCTGTTTGATTCATGTGTCCCAACCGGCCATGCCACAAAGAAACACTTGGCTGCTCGGTCAAGGCAACAACATGGTCACGCATACTAGATACATGAAGTGGATACAACGTATCACTCTTGCAACCTCTGGCAATAACCCTAGATCCCTTACATATCTTCCATTTTCCATCACCAAAGGTGGTATGAAAACCATCTAGAGGAGAAGATTTCAAAGAAAGAGACTTTTTGTGAGAAGTCTGTGCATGTTTGCCATAAATACAATGATCACAGTGCTCAAAATTAGCATAACAAAGACAAGGCAAGTAACCCAAACGAGAAAGCACTTTCATTCCTGTTTGATTCATGTGTCCCAACCGGCCATGCCACAAAGAAACACTTGGCTGCTCGGTCAAGGCAACAACATGGTCACGCATACTAGATACATGAAGTGGATACAACGTATCACTCTTGCAACCTCTGGCAATAACCCTAGATCCCTTACATATCTTCCATTTTCCATCACCAAAGGTGGTATGAAAACCATCATCATCTAGCTGCCCTGTGCTGATCAAGCTCTTCTTGAGCTGAGGTACATACCATACGTATAACTGAAGTGTAAAGACAGAGCCATGCTGAAACTGTAACTGCACACTGCCAATACCTGCAATCTCACATGCATACTTGTCCCCAAGATGGACAACACCATGTTAACCCCCTATATATGCGAAAAACCACTCACGATGAGGGGTGACATCAAAGGAAGCACCTGAATCAAGAATCCACGTATGCATGTTATCATCTGTATCTGCAAGTAGAGCATGGGCACCCAAAATGTGAAGAGACAAAGAGTGCATCACTCCCACTGTCACTGTCATGAGTGACTACATTCACCTCTTCAATTTTTACATTGCTCTTCTCAGGATAACTGTCCTTCTTCTCTTCCTTGCAATCATCTGTCTTCTTGCCTTTTCCTTTCTCTTTCTTCCATTTGTAGCAGTCACGTTTAAAGTGACTCTTCTTGCCACAATGATGGCATTCAACATCTTTGCCACGTGATTTACTCCGTCCCTTGCCGTCATATTTGCCCTTTTGCTATGATCTACCCCTAGTATGCAAAGCACTGGAAGGCTTGCTGGATGCATTGTTCTGCCGATTCATTTCTTCCATAAGTAGAGCACTCTCTACATCAGCATACAAAAGGATCACATTAGAATTGCTCATGGCAGTCCTGAATGTATCCCAACTCTCTGGTAGAGTGCAAAGCAAGAAAGTAGCCTTAAATTCCTCATCAATCATGAACTTCAAGGCAACCAGCTGGCTGAAAATGGAGTTAAACTCACTCAAGTGAGTAGACATTGATGTACCTTCTTTCATACGCAAATCCATAAGCTTTTTCAGCCAATACACTTTACTTGCAACGCTCTTTTGTGCATACAGTTCTTCCAGTCTAGTCCATATAGCATATGCAGAATCCAAACCTTCAATGTTGAAGAGCAAGGCATCAGAAATCGATAGCTCTATGGTTGAGCATCCAAGCTCGTTCAACTCATCCCAATTGTCTTGATCCATGTCCAAAGGCTTTGCCCCTTTAGTTTTGATCGGCTTTGCCTGCTTCTTTTGTAACAAGATATTGTAGCACTGTTTTTGCCACACTGCAAAATTATTGTGCCTTAAAGCTTCTTTATATGCATTAAATTACTGCTGTCAATGCTGCCAGCCATGGTTTTCAGCTCAAAAGTGACCAAAAAACCAGTAAATGCAGACCCAAATTGTCACCCAAGTGACCAAGGTACAAACAAGTACCTATCAGCAATAAATAACCACGCAGAAGTACAGATTTCAGATCTGTAATTCAGTTTTCAGAAGCACCAAACCAAGTGCTAAAGCATTATCCAACTGATTACAGCTGTTCCAAAGGGGATGTGCATCACATTACATGAGAAATCCCAAAATTTCAGCTGCAATTTCTGTTGGACGTGTACCCACGGGCATAAAATTTGACACAAACGGTCAAAAGCCCCAAAATTTTGTGCTCAAAAGCGTCAAACACACATCTGCATTTCCTCTGTCATGCATAGGGCTGTCCAATTTTGCCAAAATGAAGCAATTTCAACAAAACCCCCAAATTTCACCAAGTGTTGATGTCCAAATTGCATGGAATTCAACCTGCATGTACATAAAATGACGAAATGCTGCACAAATTTTGCCCAATTTGCAAAAGCCCCAAATTGCACGGGGTCCAATGTGTCTCAATGTCGAGAAATTGGGTTAATTTCAGCCCAATTTGTGCATGTACATGAAAAGCCCCAAATGTCGGGGACAAAATGTCACAAATTCCTGCAATTTTTGAGACAAATTTGCTTGTCCTGCATCGAATTTCCCAAATCTGGGAAAAGCCCCAAATTTCTAGACTAAATGTTGAGAAATTTCACTCAAATGAGCAAAATTTCAACAATTTTGGCGAAATCCCCAATTCAAATGCGCACAATGTCTGCAATTCTGACGCAGATGCCTCAATTTTTCACGAATGGTGCTCAGTCTTGCAAAGCCCCAGCTTTCTAGGCCAAAATTGCACAAAGTTGATGTTTTGTGCTTGCACGCGCGAACCCTGGTTAGGGGAAGGAGTTTGAGAAAAAAAAAATTTAAGAAAAATTTCGAATGACGGGTTCGTTGACCCGTCAGGCCTCCCTGTCGCGTACTCGCCCGCTGGCTCCGTCACGCGTTGCACCGCCCCGTCAGGTCTCCTAGCCCGCTACTGGTTCCGTCACGAGTTGCGTGCATTGATTGCTGCCCACTATTGCCCGTCAGTTGCAGTCGTTTTGGTCCATGCTGTCCCAGCCCGTCTACTGCCCGTGCAGTCGCCTTGGTCCACGCTAGACCCCGACTAGTCGCAGCCCGTCACGCTACTACTAGTTCTGTTGGACTGTTGCCCGCTAGCAATGCACCAGCGATTCCTACTCGCACTGCCTCTTGCTAGCTCCTCAACAGTCCACAAGACTGTTACACGAGACTCTGTGTGTCGTCTGCACCTCTCAACAACTTGAGTGAACCATTGGCTCCGATACCAATTTATAGGGACCAGTGAGGCACGAAGATAGAGATAGATAGACCTTACGCTCTGAGAGAGAGATAGAGAGAGTGCGAGTAAGCATGATAGAGAGTAAACACGTTTTTCGGTACAAGGACGAGAGTACCACTTTAGATTTTAGATAGATATATGTATGAAAGTACAATGTGCTAAGGGTGTATTCACACCCGTGCACATATAAAAGACACAATGGCCCTTTATTCCCAACAATTTTTCCTTTTCCTTTTTCAACAAACCCTTCAAGTTGCTGCATATATATGTCTTCATGCAAATCACCATGTAAGAATGCAGTCTTTACATTCATCTGTATGAGTTTTATATCTTCAGCTGCAACCAAACCCAAAATGGTTCTCAATGTAGTCATCTTGACTTCGTGAGGAACCAAAAGTGACCTTCATTTTGTAAACCCATTGCATGGAAGTGTTTTCTACCCTTTAGGCAATTGCACCAAGTCCCAAGTGCCATTTTTCTCAAGAGATTCCATCTCTGACAACATGGCTTTATACCATTTCTTACTATCCTGGCTATCCATTGCTTCCTTGAAGCAAGACGGTTCACCACATTTTGTCAACGTGACATAATCAACCACATTATTTGCACCATGAACAAATCGATTAGGTTGTCTAGTAGCCCTAGACGATCTCCTAACCCAATGATCATTGTTTGCTGGCTGTTGAGCATTTTCAGCTTGCTGTCATATTAGGAATGCAAAAACTTCACATGTAGCTTGGACAATTTTTGAGAAATTGAAGGCATAACATCTCCATATGATCCGACATCAAATAGATCAGCATTAACAGCTTGTTGTCCTGGCTGTACCTGCACATATAGTGGCTCATTATCATGGGCAATAGCTGGCTGATCATTTCCAGCATTATTTTCTGCACTTACAAGTTCGTGTATAGCAGGTATTTGCTGCTGTACAGCGGGCACATTTTGCTGTCCAAAAGGTATTTCTTCCCAAAATACAACTCTATGGATCTCCTCAGTCTTTTCGGGCTGTTTATGCATGTGATCTTCCCGGAAGATAACATCATTGCTACGTACTACTTTCCTTTTCTCAGAATCCCATAATCTATACCCCATTTCATCCTTGTCACCATATCCTAGAAAAATGCATTTATAGGACTTTGGCTCAAGTTTGTTGTGTTTTTCCTTACGAATGTGCACAAAAGCCTCGCAGCCAAACACTTTTAGGTGAGCATATGAAGGTGGCTTGCCTGACCATGCTTCTTGGGGAACTTCCCCCCCCCCCCCCCCATAGACCTATTTGGTGACAGATTAATTAAGTGTACGGCTGTTACAAAGCGACTGAAGTAGGTGTGATTGCAAAATATCTCAACACCCCTCCTCAATCACAACTAGAAGTACAAAGTATGTAGAGGCTTTAGTGAGAGCAACACCTGCAAAGTGTAGGCACACCATAAACATGGCAAAACACCAAAGGCTGTAGCAGAAAAGCCTAAGTGTGGGTACCACAAACATGATGGTCATCCAGAGGCTGAAGCAGGGACCTCACAAAGTGTACAGAGGCTGTAGTACAAGGCTAACTAAGAAGTTTACAAGTTTATGTCTAAAGCATTAGGGCTAGGCAATACAAAGCTAAATAAGTCTATCTGAATAGAAGGACTGATGAGGTTTGTCATTCTCCTAGTGGTCTTCTTCTTCTTCTTCTTCCTTTGCTCCGTTTTCTTCTTCTTCTTTGACTGCAACTAGATAGGCTTTTTGGGACCTTTTTCTGGCGTGGCAGAACTTCTTGATGTGTCCAATCCTTTTGCAGAAGTCACAGAAGAGCCGATCCTTCTTGCCTTTGTACCTATTGCCAACATATAATGCATGTTCATCTCTAGAGATGCTTGGTTCTTCCTTAGTTTTTAGCTTCTTTTCCTCCTCTAATAGTGATGCATGGATATCAACAAGTTCAAGGTTTGGCATGTTGATTAACGTTGTTGATACATTATTATATTCAAGAGGCAAACTCTTAAGTAGAACACCGATGCAAACATCTTCTTCCATTTTAATGTTGATTCCTATAACTTGGGTTAGAAGTCCTTCCATGTAATTCAGATGTGTGACAAGTGATGTGCTAGATTTCATTTCAAGCCTGAAAAACTCAATCAAGAGATCATACTTTGATGATTTAGACTATGCACCAAACAAGGTGTCAAGTCTCTTCCATGTATTCTATGAAGTCTCATAATTATCCACATGGTGGATATAGCTGTCGTCTAGCCCCAATTTGATAATGGCTTGAGCCTTATCATCGTTCTTTTGCCAAGTGACAGCAAGGTCCACATCACAAGGCTTCTTTTCTTTTCTGGTGGTAATGGCTTAGAGGCCCTTCTTCATCAGGATGAGTTTGATGCAGGTCTGTCAGGTATGAAACCCAACTCCTTTGAAACGGACAGTTGGAGAGTCTTTGCCCATGTTAGACTTGTGGGAACAGCAGTAAATCAGCTTCAGAATTATCAGATTTAAGCAGCAGAAGAGTTGGTTGAGATGTGTCAAAAGACACAAGTGTTTAGAGCACTAAAATGAGTGTTAATAGACACTATGTTTCTTCCTTGAGTCTTTCAAATCGACAGTGGGTTGTTCTAGGTGGCAAGAGAGAGAAAATGATGAGATTTTTGAGCTTGGTGAAGTTTGGCTATGGAGTCACAGTTAGGGTTTTTGGGGGCAGCCTCGTTTTTCTGACATTGCAGGAGCTATACTTGATCATTTTGAAAACTTTTTATACAAGATTGAAGCTTACTTCAAGGGCTATCAATGCCCTATGGTAACGGCTAGAATTGCGCCCTATAGAGCACGTAGCGGCAGCGCGACCTGATTAGGCGCAGATTTTGACAGTGACCTTTAACAACGACAATATTGGTCTCATCGTGCATCAATCTCAACGGTTTTTGTGATAGAATGGAGCGGCTTGACCTAGGGAAGATCTTCTTAGAAGAAAGCTCTGAGAGATGTGCCTTGATTGAAGAGATCTCAGCTCTCCAAGTTAGGTAGGTCCTGTAGGCTATGGTAGACACACAGGCAGCAACTGTGAAGAATCACGATATTGAGCTTTGAGATGACAGAGAGGAGCTCCAAAAGCAGGGCAACACTTCTCCAGAAGAAAGTTCAGAGAGATTTGACCTGTTGAGAGAGATATGAAAGCTTCAATATGACAGCGTGCAACTGGCTATGGCAGCCATGAAGGCAAGCTTGAAGGTGGAGATGGAAAGTGAGTTCATAGGCTGAAACTGAGCTGAGTAGAGATGAACCAAAGGAGATTTGACCTGTTGAGAGAGATATGAAAGCTTCAATATGACAGCGTGCAACTGGCTATGGCAGCCATGAAGGCAAGCTTGAAGGTGGAGATGGAAAGTGAGTTCATAGGCTGAGACTGAGCTGAGTAGAGATGAACCAAAGGTGAAGAGCTAATAAAACAAGCTAAGCCATGCTCAACAGCACTCTGATACCATGTTAAAATACGCGGGATCTAGAGCATGGCAAATGCAGAAGCTATGGAGATTAGAAGAGAAAGAAGAAACTCATGAAGACATTGACCCTGACAAAGACAAATTGTCACACAAGTGAATTAGGTTCCAAGATTGAGACTTGGACTCATAAACACAATCTTGTGTATTGACAGTGACAAGACACTTTACTGGAAAGAAAATAGTACTATCATTGCATTAGAAAAAGAGTGCAAGTACATTGCTTTATAGGAATTGAGTGGTGGTACTTTCTCCTACTATGTATATATGATTCTCGTCCTAAGCCCTCACTGCAGCCTCTACCCAAAAACCATAGGGTAATGCAGCCTGAGACAGCATCGTACAGACCTTATCCTGTATGGTCCAATTCATATGCTCTACAACTCCATTTTCGGATGGATGATGAGGGGCAATGAGCTCCCTCTTTATCCCTTTGCTGTCACAAAATGCCTAAAAGGCCTTAGACACATATTCCCCACCATTGTCAGAGCGAAGACACTTAAGTATCTTATCAGTTTGATTTTCAACCAATGCCAAGAATTTTTTAAACTTGTCAAACATCATCCTTGCTACGAATAGGATAAACCCATACCTTCCGTGTAGCATCATCGACAAAGGTGACAAAATATTTCTTTTCCTCTAAAGATAATCATGGCATCTAACATACATCTGAATGTACTAACTCTAGAGGAGAAGATTTCAGCAAAAGAGACTTTTTATGAGATGTATGTGCATGTTTACCATAAACACAATAATCACAATGCTCAAAATCAACATAACGAAGACAAGGCAAGTAACCCAAACAAGAAAGCACTTTTATTCATATGTTTGACTCATATATCCCAACGGCCATGCCACAAAGAAACACTTGGCTGCTCGGTTACGGGAACAACATAATCACTCACACTAGAAATATGGAAAGAATACAAAGTACCACTTTTACGACCTCTGGCAATCACTCTAGATTCCTTAGAGATCTTTCATTTTCCATCACCAAAGGTGGTATGAAAACCATCATGATCTAGCTGCCTTGTGCTAATCAAGTTCTTCTTGAGATGAGGTACATACCGCACATGCTGAAGTGTGAAGATAGAGCCATGCTGAAACTGCAACTGTACATCGCCAATACCCGCAATGTCACATGCATAGTTGTCCCCAAGATGGATAACACCATGTTGACCCCCTATATAGGCAGAGAACCACTCTCGATGAAGGGTGACATAAAAGACAGCACCTGAATCGAGAATCCAGGTATGCATGTCCTCATCTGTATCTGCAAGTAAAGCATGTGCACCAAAGTGTGAAGAGACCAAAAGTATGTCATTCCCACTGTCCTCACTACCATGAGTGACTACATTCACCTCTTCAATTTTGACATTGCTCTTCTTGGGTTGACCCTCTTTCTTCTCTTTCTTGCTATCATCTGTCTTCTTGCCCTTTCCTTTCTCTTTCTTCCATTTGTAGCAATCACGTTTAAAGTGACCTTCTTGCCACAATGATGGTATTCAACATCTTTACCACATGATTTACTGCGTCCCTTGCTATCAGATTTGTCTTTCTGCTGTGATTTCCCCCTAGTATACAAAGCACTAGAGAACTTACTCGATGCATTGTTCTGCCGATTCATTTCTTCCATGAGTAGAGCACTCTCTACATTAGCATACAAAAGAATCGCATTGGAATTGCTCATAGCAGTCCTGAATGTATCCCAACTCTCTCGAAGAGTGCAAAGCAAGAACATAGCCTTAAATTCTTCATTAATCAAGAACTTTAAGGAAACCAGCTGGTTGAAAATGTAGTTAAACTCCCTCAAGTGAGTAGACATTGTTGTACCCTCTTTCATATGCAAATCCATAAGCTTTTTCAGCCAATACACTTTCCTTGCATCACTCTTCTGTGCATACAGTTCTTCCAGTCGAGTCCATATAGCATATGCAGAATCCAAACCTTCAATGTTAAACAGCAACGCATCAGAAATCGATAGCTCAATGGTTGAGCGTGCAAGCTCATTTAACTCATCCCAATCTTCCTATTCCATGTCTGCGGGCTTTGCCCCTTTGGTTTTAATCGGCTTTGCTTGCTTCTTTTGCAACAGGATATTGTAGCACTGTTTTTGCCAAACTACAAAGTTATGTGCTCCTTCAAGCTTCTTTATGTGCATGAGATTACTGCTGTCACTGCTGCCAGCCATGATTTTCAGCCCAGATGTGACCAAAAAATCAGCAAATGCAGGCCTAAACTGTCACACATGTGACCACGGTACAAACAAGTACCAACCAGCAATAAATGACCACGTAGAAGCAAAGATTTCAGATCTGTAATTAAATTTTCAGAAGCACCAAACCATGTGCTACAGCATTCCACAACTGATTATAGCTGTTCCAAGGGCATATAAATCACATTACATGAGAAATCCCAAATTTTAGCTGCAATTTCTGTTGTACATTTACCCACGCGCATAAAATTTGACACGAACGGTCAAAAGCCCCAAAATTTTTGTGCTCAAAGCATCAACCACACATCTGCATTTTCTCTGTCATGCATAGAACAGGCCAATTTTGCTAAAATAGAGCAATTTCAGTTAAATCCCCAAATTTTTTAAGTGTTGGATGTCCAAATTGCATGGAATTGAGCCTGCATGTACATAAAATGACCAAATGGTGCACAAATTTTGCCCAAACTGCAAAAGCCCCGAATTCCACGGGGTCCAATATGCATCAATGTCGAGAAATTGGGTAAATTTCAGCCCAAATTGTGCATGTACATGAAAAGCCCCAAATGTCGGGGACAAAATGTCACCAATTCCTGCAATTTTTGAGACAGATATCACTGTTCTATCTTGGTCGCACCAAATCTGGACAAATCCCCAAATTTTCCGAGTCCTGTGTGCACTAATTTCAGTGAAATTGAAAGAATTTCACTAAAATGTGAAAAGCCCCAAAATTCCCAGGCAAATGTCCACCGACTTTGCAATTTCTGAGTTGGATTTTCCAATTCTGCGTCAAGATCCCCAAATCTGGGAAAAGCCCCAAATTTTTGGGTCTAAATCTGCCCAAAATCTTGACTGTGCCTACAGGCACGAATGCCTGTCAGTGGGCAAAGGGCTTTTTTGTAGGGAACGTTTGAAAAAATTAAAAATTTTGCAAAGGAAATGACGAATCTGCTCCCGTTGACTAGGCGTAGCCGTCGTAGCCTATCACCTTGCAAAAAAAGTGCTGCCTGATGCCACGGGAGCTATCGCCTGCTGTCAGAAGCTGCTGCCAATCAATCGCTGACATGTCAAGTGCTTGGAAGTTGTCGCCTGGCGTTGCTTCATTCACGCTTGCCTACCAGGTCAAACAATGACCTATCATCTATCTAGAGATGACGTTTTTAACCTGTGCCTACACCTTGGAACTATTGCCTAACAAAAACGTGACCTATTGACCTGCACGAACTCCGAGAAGTACAAACGCCTCAACCGCAGCTCTAATACCAGTTTGTAGTGACCGGAAGGCACGAAAATTGAGATAATCGGTGTTCGTTACGCGCGGAGAGACAGAGAGAGAGAGAGAGCAAAGTAGAGAGTGTGCACGATTTGTGGGTACAATGACGAGTGTACCTCTTTAGGTTTTTAGATAGATATATATGTGTAAGTACAAGTGCTAAGGGTGTGTTCACACCCGAGCACATTAAAAGGCACGAGGGCCTTTATTCCCAACACAAAATAGGAGTGAAATTGAATATGCACAACGAAAATCCCCATTTTTAAAGAAGATCAATATTGAAAATATGCAATTCCGAGATGAATTCCTAGAAATTAAAGAAAAGACCCAAATTTTTTGCGCAAATCAGGATTGAACTGAGAGATTTGATGAAATGCCGCGAATTTTGACCCAATTTGTGCTTTGGAGGGACTAAATATGTGAATTGAGGCCTTCAAGCTATAAATGGAGCTTTTAGAATTTAACAAAAAATAATATATAATATATTATTTTGATGTGTGCAACAAAAAGTACGTCATTAGCGATAGTTTAATGTTGGATAACGAGGCCTCTAGGTTGTCAACACGAGGCGATGGACTCGGCGCACGAAGGATGGACATGAGACAAACGTGAAGGTCAATTGGCACAAGTAATGGGCATGCATTTTAGATCAAGTTGTTGTCGTGACACTAGGGCAACAAGACTGATCCTCGATGCTACTATACTTGTGTGGCAAAAGCATGGCAAGAGAGACAAGTTGGCAAAGAGCTACTCGCACGGCAATGACCAAAACCATTGCCATTGAGTTGTGGTGCTCAATGGCAATGGTTGCTTTAGAGACATCGCAAGTGATGGCAATGGAGGTAAGTGGCTCTAATACCATTGTTGGCCCAAGTGTGAAGTAATTGCACGATTAATTGAAGAGAAGGAATGAATTAATCAATGCACAATGGTACTCGATCACAAAATGAGAAGTAATGTATTAATGAATGAGAGAGTATAGCATTCAAGCCGATCAAAATGAAAAATGCCCCACTTATGTGGTGTTAATGATGCACAAAGCATCTTTTTATAGTAAAATGAAACCCTAAATGGCTTGACCATCATAAGAAACCCTAACCCTAGTTTCACTTAGTGCGTGGGACACTAGAGGCAACAACTGCATTTAATGACAGTTTAAATGCCTAGAGAGCCCTAGATCATGGAGCAAAGGACATCAACGCATAGCCCATGAGATGGACTACAATCTTCACCTTCCTCTGCTGCCATCCAGCTTCATATAGCCTCTAGTAATCAGCTACCATCATCTTCAAACGGTTACATTGCTATATTTACCAATTTCAACCCCAAAGACTACTATGTTTTGGTTTCTAGCTTGTTGTCAACCACACATGACTGAAGTAGCTGCTAGCAAGTTGAGATGACCGACAATGATGTCACCAACTGATCATCATGTGGCAATAGGAGGTAGGACAACTAGGTGGCATGTTTAAGGAGTAGATATGACCTTGGCAACTATACAACCACTCACCAACTAATGGAGGCTATTGCCAAGCTGAAGAAGGTGATGCTAGGTTGTGGAAGGTGGTCAAGACATTGAGGTAAAAGGGGGCCAAGTTGTGGCAACACTTGGAGAAGTTCCTCTCATGATGAATGAAAAGGAGAGGGATAAGGGATTTTGAATCACTTGTCCTACCATGTAGAGTAAGTGCCAATAATACAAATAAAGCTTTTTTGGGGATGTTAATGGAGACCAAAATTAAGAAATTAACGTAATACACTAATGCATCTAATGACTTTGGTTGTCAGAGAGAGAGAGAGAAATCAAACAAAGATCTAATGCAAACGATTGCACATGATATTGTTCCAAATCACCTCAATGCTAATCTAGCATGTCTATGGTAGGTTCATGTAATCATTTTGAATTGTAAGAGGCGAAACCCCTCTTTGTTAGTCTTATTATATAGAAACCAATCATAAGTCGTCATCATAGAGACCCAGATTGATACGAATATGTAAACACAAATGTGAAGAAAACTGCTAGTGTTTGCACTGAGGACACACAGAGTGAACGACCACGGCAGAAACACAAAGAGACAAACACAAACACAGAGGGCAAAACTCAAACCCTAAACGCAAAAACTCAAAACTCAAACACAAAAACTCAAACACAAACAGAAGAAGGGAGAGAGAGAACACAACTCTAAAGTGAAAGAATGTTGTAAATGAATGTAAGAGTGTACAGTGTGCTCAAGGGCAGACCAATGTCACATTGTGACGTCCACTAGAGACGGATCCCAACTCTGTGACCCCACTCGAAGAGTGAAGAGAGAGAAAACTGCAGAATGTTGACACCAAGGACTGCCAGAGATAGAGGCGACAACTGCAGAGCGGGGAGATGACACCAAGCAGCTCCAAAAGGATGCAAACACAGGCTGTAGGATGTCGCCTAATGTTGGAGATGCTAGCGATGGCAGATGGAGGCCAAATGCAGCCTGGGAGATGGCGCCTAACAGTGGGCGAAAGCTGGAAGAAGGCGTCAGGGCACTGCGAGGCTGGAGTGAGAGGTGGCAACAGTCGCGAGGGTAGACAGCCACATGGAGGTAGAGTAATGGCTAAAATCTGCACTGGAGAGTGTGAAACCTACACAGACAGAATGAGGCTAAATGGGGGCAGCCTGTCTATTTATACATGTGAAAGGATACCCCAAAAATTAGGGTTTCCACTAAACTCTCTCGAACCACTCCTCGTTTTAGAGTTTCCACTAAACTCTCTCAAGCCGCTCCCCGCTTTAGGATTTTACTCTAAAAGAGCATTTTTTACTTTGTTTTGGGGCTTTTTAAGAGGCTAATCAGCAAGTAATGCATGTTTTAGCTCAACAACAAATACAAGTACGCACGTAACTTTACATTTTGTTTTTTAAGGCATATTTTTTGTGCTACTCGTTATCAAATTCGTATTGTCCCTCCCTCGTTAAGTTTGCATGTAGGTTCTCATCCTCATTTCTTTAGCAATTTAGGTTTAGATTCAATTGTATCCTCTTCTATAAGTCATATTCCTCCACTCTCTACGAGTTTAGGTCTAAGATCATCCATTTCGATTCTAGGCTCCTCCTTCCCTCAAGCTAGATTAGATACCTCTTTTTGGATGTTAGGCCTTCTTTAGCTAACAAGTTTTCCTATTTACCCTTAAGTGGATGCCATTTTTCCCCCAGGTACTCCATTGCCAAGAACACCACCCATGCACCATATACATTCATCTACCAACAACTAAGTACCCATGTCTACCGTAGTGTGTTTGTGTTAGGCATCCCCCCTTCCCCCTAATACTACACCTCTACCCTCTGCCACATTCACACAGATAAATCCATCCCATGCTTATGGTGTATCTATCTCCCCTCCTACTACTTAGACGGTGACCATACATAAGTGTCACTAGAATGAGAAATGCAAAAGAACTTTTAATGATTTAATTAACTTTACCTAAGGTTTTTTATTAAAATGAGTTCTAATTCTAGTATCCCTTGAGAAGAAAACTATGGAGTAGCTGGTAAGGTTTGCATTGAGGAAACACAGAGGGTACAACCTGTCAGAGTGCAGCGGTGCGGAAGCGTAGGACTGAGAGAGAGAGAACGCAGAGAGAGAAGAGAGAGAAAGAGACAGTGGAAGATGAAGATCTGCTATATAAAGTGTGCTGAATACAAAGATATGCAGATATATACACGGGCGCAGTGCGCTGGACTGCGTGTCTCCATCTCGACGATGCAACCTGCTGTTCACCTCGAAGTCCGCTGCAGTCTGCACTGTCTCCTGTCTGAAATCTGCGAACAGAGATGGAATCTGCACGTGTCACCGGTATGTAATCTGCGAGCAGAGAAGTGTAGGAGACTGCTGGGGATGTCGGCTATTTATAGCCAGAATCTACCAAAAAACGGGGCGCAAAAAAATATCCTGTCGGCTGCATGACTGCACTGGTCGGACTGCCACGTGGCAGTCCGACTGTGCAGTCCGACTGCACACTGCACTCCTGCCCAGCCTGGCTATGATCTCTAACACCCCCTCTCAGAGCCGGGGCAGGGCAGAAGCCTGAGGGATCTGGAATGTCTCCAAAGTAGAGCCTGGGGAAGTGCCTTCGTAAACAAATCCGCAAGATTGTCCTCCGTCTTGTAGTACTCCACAGTGATGGTCTCATCCAGAAGCTTCTCTCTGATGAAGTGGTACTAGATCTCTATGTGCTTCGTCCGGGCATGAAAAACAGGGTTCCGTGCCAAGGCAATGCAACTCTCATTGTCACATTGCAGCAAAGTAGGAAGAGTCTGGGGGCACCTAAGCTCCTCCAATAATCTCCGAAGCCACACAGCCTCACATGTGGTGGAAGACGCAGCCCGATACTCCGCCTCAGTAGACGAAAGGGCTACCGTGGGCTGCTTCTTGCTACTCCATGAAATAACACCTGCACCCAAGGTAAAACAGTAACCTGTAGTAGACCGCCTGTGGTCCACATCACCGGCCCAATCCGAGTTGCTCCAACCTGCAAGTACAAGATCTGAACCATCTGTCCCTGCGGGGTAATGAATCCCTAAATCAGACGTCCCTCTCAAATACCGAAGTATCCTCTGAGCAGCCTGCCAATGCACCGTCTTAGTTCACTCCTGAACCCTGCCAAGAGCCCAACAGCAAAACAAAGATCAACCCTAGTGTTGAGAAGCCAAATCAAGGACCCAATCAACTGACGATAGCGGGAAGCATACGCCAAAGGAGAAGCTGAATGGAAAGTGGCCTTCCAGTTCGGATCCATAGGAGTAGAAAGGGCCCGACAATCCTCCATCTCAAAAGACACCAAGAGCTCCTGTACATATCTCTGTTGAGAGATGAAGATCCCCCTCTGAGACTGATAAATCTCATGGCCCAAAAAGAAATGGAGTAGACCCAAGTCCGTCATCTCGAACGTCCGATGTAAAGCTGACTTCGTCTCTTGGACCTGCTATGCATCATCACCTGTGACAATCAAATCATCAACATATAAGACAAAAAGCACACAACCATCCTCGGAAGTGTGAACATAAAGCTGCGGATCCTTGGAACGCCGATATCCTAACTGAGACTGGAGGAACGAATCAATCTTCTCGTTCCATGCACGCGGAGCCTGCTTGAGGCCATACAAGGCCTTCTTCAACCTGTAGACTTTCCCATCTGAAGATCCAAAACCAGGAGGCTGCTCAACGTAGATCTCCTCCTTCAAATCACCATTGAGGAAGGCCGACTTCACATCCAACTGGTAAACAGGCCATTTCCTATGGCCAGCCAAAGCAAGAACAGCTCTAATGGTCGCCATACGAGCTGTGGGGGCAAAAGTATCATGACAGTCAATCCCTGGGCGCTGTGCAAAACCTTTAGCAACAAGGCGAGCCTTGTGCTTATCCAAAGAACCGTCGCTAAGGTATTTGGTCTTGAAGACCCACTTGACGCCAATCACCTTCTTATTCGGGGGGCGGGGCACGAGTGACCAAGTGTCATTCCTCTCAATAGCCTCCAACTCGGCTTCCATAGCTTTCTTCCATGGTGCGGACTGTAAAGCCTCCTTCACGGAGGTGGGCTCTCGATCCTGCATAACACGGGTCATCAAACAATAGTGAGCAAACAAGCTCCGTAGAATGTGCCTGGTGCCGCCGTCACCGCCGCGGACCATCCTGCGGTCCCCACTCCTCAGGAACCCCCTCGATCCCTGAATCACGGAGTGTGTCACGGGCCCAGCGAGGAGGAGGTCGAATCTCCCCTCGTCTCTCTCCATCAGCAGAAGACTCTGGAATATCCACCGGTGGTAACTCCTCAGGGGTGACCGGTGGAACAGTAGACTCTGTGTCAGAAACAGAATCATAATCAAAAGGCACAGGCTCCAGTGGAATTGTAGAAGGAGCCCAACTCTCCCCTGGATCTCCAAGAACGGGATGCTCCTCACCCGTTAAGATAGCCGGAACCTCCACAAACCGCACATCGCGGCTAGTGTACACATCCCGCTTGACGGGATCATACAATCGGTAGCCTTGGGACTGGGAGCTGTAGCCAACAAATACCTGTCTTCGGAAAGCTGCTTCAAATTTATCACGGTGAGCCTTGGGAATGTGAATATAGGCATCACACCCAAAGACCCGGAAGTAAGAAACATCTGGCTTCATTCCAAAATAAGCCTCAAACGGGGTCATCCCTTCCACGGCCGAAGTAGGGGATCGATTAAGGATGTGGACTGCAATAGCCACAGCCTCGGCCCACAGAACCTGAGGGGTCTGTCGGTGCTCCATCATGGTGCGCGCCATCTCGATCACACTGCAGTTCTTCCGTTCAAGAATGCCATTTTCTTGAGGAGTGTTGGTATTGGCAAACTCCTGGTGAATTCCTTTATCTGCACAAAACCGAGCAAACTCATTAGAAACAAATTCACCGCCCTTGTCGGATCGCAAGGTCTTCAACTTCCGGCCCGATCAATTCTCCTCAAAGAGAAGCCAATCCTTGAAGTGTGAGAAAGCTTCTGACTTTAATGCCAAAAAGTAGGCCCATGTCATCCTCCTGTAGTCATCCACGATCAGCATGAAGTACGAGCTCCCACGTAAGGACTCATTCCTCATAGGGCCACATAGATCCGTAGATACAAGCTCCATCGGTGAAGTAGACCGCCGCGAAGCTGTGTGGGAAATGGCATCCCTATGCTGCTTCCCCCGAATGGAGGAGACACATGGCTGCTGGCTCACCACTATATCCGGCAACCCTCGAACAAGCTGTCCACGTGACGCCCTCCGAAGATAATCATAGTTCAGGTGACCAAACCGAGCATGCCATAACTCTGACTGTGACTGAGAGGTAAGAAGAAGAGTAGAGAGGGTGGTGGAAGACTTCAATTTAATGCCGTTCTCCTCATATCCAGATGATAGAACCTTCCTCGATCCACGATCAAGGACTCGCACCGTAGAACTGTCAAACTCCACCAAAAGGCCAAGGGAGCAAATCTTATGAACTGATAGGAGATGGTACCCTAAGCCTGGTACATGCAAAACCTCTGAGGTATGGCTACCACCTCGTCCATCTGGAATAAGCTGCATCTTACCCCGACCTGCAATAGATACTAAAGAGCTGTCTCCAATGAGAATCTGCCCACCCGAGGGTCGCAACTGGGCAACACCATCTGATGAAGGAGTCATGTGCCGGGAGGCACCACTATCAACGATCCACTCTCGAGCCTGGGGAGCCGTCATCGCAGCATCAGAAGCATTAGCGTCCTCAATGACAGCTAGATGAAGAAATGCAACTAATGAGGGTGCAGCCACCGCTCCAGAATCCTTGGTGTCCTTCTTGTCTTTGTCAGGACAATCCTTCTTCCAATGGCCAGTCTTTCCACAAATATGGCATGTGGAGTCTTTGTCCTTGTCCTTCTCCTTGTCCTTCTTGGACTTGTTATCCCCCTTCTTCTTCTTTTGGTCCTTTCCCTTCTTCTGAGAGGCTTGACCTGTCAGCGTCTCCGACTTGGAAGCATTCTGTCCCTTTAACTGTTCCTCTTGGTCCAAGACCATAGGAACCAACTCTTCCCACCGAAGAGTAGACTCTCGCTCCGAAGCAATAAGGGCAGAGTAAAATGTACCGAATCGTGGCGGCAACTGGGACAAAAGTGTGATCGCCATGTCTTCGAAGGAAATCAGCTTCCCCGCATTCTGAACTTGCATCTGAAGCTACCTTAGCTTGTTAATGTGCTCCCGCAACGAAGAAGACTTGTTTACGAACAAGGTCCACATCTGTACCTCCAAAGAAATCCGCTTCATAAGGGTCATCCGATTGTACATCTAATCAAGCTCCAGCCATATCTCCCGAGCCACCGTCAAGTGCTCAATGTGAGCGATCACAGCTGTAGTACATGATAGAAAAAGAAAGGAACGAATCCTGGCATTCAGTTTGTCCCAATGAGACTGAGCCTTGGCCAACTCCACATGAGCATCGAAAGAGAGTTTGGACTCATCTCTTACCGAGGGCCGTTCGATCTCCTCCTGTACAAGCTCCGCCAAATCATAGGACTCAAGGATAGCCAACATCATGACGCGCCAAATGCGGTAGTTGTCGCCGTCGAGTCTGATCTGCAAGAAGAGCCGGTAAGACAGGCACCTTCCGGTCCATAATCGACTGGAACTCCAAGTCAATCTCTGTAGACATCTTCACCTATAATGCCTTCACAAACGCAAAAGCAGCCCCCTCTGACTGTGAAAACTCAGCTTGCTAAGGCTCTTCCGCGTCCTAAAACTTCTTTACCCGCCGGAGGCGATGAAAAAGCAAAACCTGCACTTGTAGGCTGAAAACTCAAACTTCCTCCGCGTCAAACAGCAGTAAACAGCAGCAAATCCACCACCTGGACTCCTTTCCTGTGCGCCCACACTTGTTTCAGCCTTGTTTCAAGGCGCAGCCCTCCTGTCTGCCCTTAAACGCAAAAAACGCAAATTTGTGTCGCGATGGAAACTCCTCTTCAGGTTGATTCTGCGCTCAGTCAGCCCTCTAACACTGCTCTGATACCATGTCAGAGTGCAGCGGTGCAGAAGCGTAGGACTGAGAGAGAGAGAGAGAGAGAGAACGCAGAGAGAGAAGAGAGAGAAAGAGACAGTGGAAGATGAAGATCTGCTGTATAAAGTGTGTTGAATACAAAGATATGCAGATATATACACGGGCGCAGTGCGCTGGACTGCGTGTCTCCACCTCGACGATGCAACCTGCTGTTCACCTCGAAGTTTGCTGCAGTCTGCACTGTCTCCTATCTGAAATCTGCGAACAAAGACGGAATCTGCGCGTGTCACCGGTCTGTAATCTGCGAGCAGAGAAGTGTAGGAGACTGCTGGGGATGTCGGCTATTTATAGCCAGAATCTGCCAAAAAACAGGGCGCAAAAAAATATCCTGTCGGCTGCATTAAATGCAGCCGACTGACTGCACTGGTCGGACTGCCACGTGGCAGTCCGACTGTGCAGTCCGACTGCACACTGCACTCCTGCCCAGCCTGGCTATGATCTCTAACACAACCACAATAGAAACACAATGATACAAACACAGACGTGCAAAACTCAAACCTTAAAAGCAAAACTCAAAACTCAAACACAAAAAAAAAACACAAGTAAAAGGAGAGAGAAAGAGCACAAATCTGAAGTGAATAAAAATTGTAAATGAATAAAAAGTGTATAGAGTGCCCAAGGACAGCAACAGTGTTGAAGAGTGACATCCTCTGGAGACAGATCCCAAATGCTGTAACCACTAGTCGAAGATGAGAGAGTGCTGAATAATGAAGGACATCAAGCTAGTCACCAAAACACAACAATCGAAGGCTGAAATTTGGTAAACGCAGCAATGTACCACTAGAGAAGGTCGAAAATTGATCATCCGAGGCAAAGAACTAACATGCAACAATAGGAAAGGTGTTTGCTTATGTCGGCGGCCTGCTAGACAGAAAAAATGCAAGTACTACAGCAGTCACCTGGTAGGAGAGATGGCAATAGCTTGTCGCCTGGCACCAAATGCTAAAAACACAAGCTGATCAGGTGCTATGATGATGCTAAAGATGAAGACCTCCAAATAGCAAGGCGATGGCTGGAAATAGGCCGCCTAGCGATGGATAGTGATGGGCTACAATTGGTGATGGCTAGACAGCAGCAGATGGTAGGTTGCTGATGGCTGAAATTTGCACAGTGGAGTGAGAAACCTTCACAAAAGGATGAAGACTGAACGGGGGCAACCTATCTATTTATAAATGTGGATGGATCCTCACAAATTAGGGTTTGACTAAACTCTCTTGAACTGTGCATCCTTTTTGCATTTTCCATCAAATAAGCATGTTTGGGGCTATTTAAGAGCTAATCAGCATGTAATGCATTTTTTCGCTCAACACCTAGCTCTGGCATAGTGATCATTGCACCAACAATGAAGGATTGGACATTGGGCTTGTAATGGACAATTGTACTACCTATCTAACATGAACAAGGCAAAAGGAACAAGATAAAATGTGAAACTTTCATTAAATTGAAAGTTTGGAACTCAAAATCAAGTTACATTGAAAGTTGGTGAGCGGTGCTACATGCCAAGTGGCCCTCATGTTTTAAACAAATTCCAGGGAGAAAAATGCATTTAAAAAGGCACATATGAGATTTTCTGATTTTCAGCCATGGAAAATGGGAAGACAGCATGAATGGAGTCCAAACAGCAGCAAATCTTCTCCTAAAGTATCCCACTGGGCAGCTCTAAATCTCCATTCTCAGCAGGTATTGCCGGTATTTTTTACCTAGTTCTAATAAAAACATGTTATACAGCACTACATGCCAAGATCCTCTTCTTCTTCGAGATCCACCATCTCTAAAGAGTTTTTCTATGTACATCAGCCTAGCAATCAAATTCCCCAATCGATCCCTCAACTTATAATGCTAGACCATATGAGTAACCCCTAAGTGGAAAAAGCGCTGGACTCCAAGTGTAAGAAGCTCACATGCTTCTTTCTCGTGCTTTAAGTCACCCCCTAATCTCTCCCATTTGTCTCTAAGGGTAAGAAAAATCTATGTCCCTATGTGGGTGAGAGCTCAAAAGCAGAGATATACTGCTGCTCTATAGTCTTACTGCATCTTTCTGTCCAGATGTACCCAGCAATAATGCTGCCAATAATCTCCCATCTATGGCAGTTACCTCCTGCACCGGTTCACTCCACCTAAGAAAATTCAGGAGTGGGGATGAATCATGACTGATGTTCTCAAATATGGAAGACAATCTTCCCCTGAATCTCATACCCATAGGAATGTCCTTCATCTACAACTGGAGCACCAACATGTCAGCAAGCAGAGGCCATGTTAACCCTGTAATCAACACATAACCCAACTATCTCATAGACTGTCACAAGGAATTCATAAAGTTGTTTGGAAGGCTGCAAGGAGAGTAGAATCCCATTCTAGGACATCTCTTGCATGAAAATGAAATTTGTTTGAAAACATTTGGGTCCTTGTGTTCTGCTAAAGTATCGTGTGATCATCTAAACAAAAAATGAAACTAAATCCTTTCATTCTGCCAAAAAAGGTAATAGAGCTAAACAGAACACCCAAAATAAAAAAAATATTCTGTGTGAAATCAATAGAAGATTAGATATAGCTGTGTGCTGGTGGCTATAGGAATAAGATGGCTTTAGACAAACATAATGTCAGAGATGGGAAGAAAGCACTCACAAAAGTCCAAAGAGTCCATTCAGAGAAAAATCCTCGTCTTCTGATCTCTTCTCCATCTGGAGACCATAGCATGCTTACCAGCAAGCAGAGGGTACCAATAGCCGACATTTCCACTGTCATAAGATATGAACTTCTTCGTTTCACCTACAAAATATGCTGTATTAGAAGGGATAAAGAATTACTAATATGATTAAAGTCTTCAGTTTCAAAACTTAAGCCCTGAAGTTGTTTCACTACCTGTGCTGCCCATTGGCATAGAGTAGAAGCTAAACCAGATATCACAGACGCACAAATGATAGGTATCACTCCAAATATAATGGTCTCTCCATGTGCTCCCTTGTGAGGCCCACCAGATGAGCTTTCTCCAGCACAAAGAAGTAATGATGCACCCAGCAACAAAGTGAGAGCCCCAATTTGTTGAGTAGATTGTTTATGCCTGCAAATGTGCACTCAGCTGAACAACACTCTATAGCATTACAAGGTTTTTTGTTTTTAAGAGAGCTCAAATAAACGCATCTCTTACCTACAGCATAAACAATGAAAGAGTGGCAAATGAACTCTTTTCAATAAAACATCATTCAACAATACCATAGTGCAAAATCCATCAGTTATAAATACAAAACTATAAACCTTAAATAATCAAACAAAGATAGAGCCCATAGACAAAATAGTATGCAAGACAGATCTACAGCTACCAATAAAACCAATACGTAACATGGTTCTACAAATATCCAAAACAATATAGTACTTCAGCTGAAGCCACTTGAAATCCATCATTTATGTGCAAGAAACAGAGTTTTTGACAATTGACCAACAAATCATGTAGTCCCAAGGATGGTTGTTATGTTCTTCCAAGAATAAGAGCTAATTATTAACTTGAATGCTACTCTAGAAGAATACATGCACATATAACGCCCCAAGCGACTGCTCCTATGAGATCTACAGATGTTGCCCAACCTCCCACTGCTGCTGGTGATCAACTGTCGTCATCTTCAGGTGGTTACATGGCTGTGTTTACTAGTTCCAGTCCCAAAGACTTGTGTGTTCTGGTTTCCAGTCCCCCTGCCCTTCTGTTTCCAGCATCAACCTGATTTGCAGTTGCATCTACAATAGGTCAGTTTTGTGTTTCAGCACTTGTCTTCATCAGCCTCTGCTCACAAATGGGCAAGACCCGAGAGGCACATAGATATGGCAATACCCAAGAGTCACACAGACAAGAGCTGAGAAGACTATCAACCCCTCAACCCAAAACCACTTTATAAAGTAGCATACATAGAATATTATCTTCACATGTCCAGGGATGTGTAACAACCCTAATAAGGGCAAGATCCTGCAAGCTCACATACTAGCACAGAGGCCCCAAAGCTGTTGGGCTGGTCTGTTGTGCTTTTTGAGAAAGGCGATGGCATGTGTGGGATCCAATCATGAGAGATAGACCAGTCTCTTAAAGAATCAATACCGCTGAGGAGAACAGGAACAAAGGAATTTTAGGGTATCCCAGAATGGAGGGAATCTAATGCAGATTCGCAGCCAGCTGTGCATAAATAGGGAAGCAAGAAGCTGTTCAGCAGGCACGTAGCTAGATTCAAACAAGTATAAGATATAACGTGAATGAAAAAGGGCTGAGATGAATGAAAAAGGGCTGAGATGGCTGCAGGAGTCTGCAGTTTGAGTACTTAGAGGGAAGAGCAGACATGCACTCTCACATCATCTCGGACTTTTATTTAATTTTGCACGCATGTAAACATTTTGATGCAATAAAATGTTCATACATTTGCAATCTGCATGTTTGAGACAGTATAGAGTAGTGAGTGTACCTTAATATCAAGTACATAAATAATGCTGTGAAAAGAAGTTTGGTTTGGTTCAGCATAGAAAAAGTTAATGAATCAAGATAGCGATAACTAAGCTGTAGAAGAACATTTTGTAGGGCATATAATGCTGCTGGTAGTCCTGATGATACTAAGGCACCAGAAAGTGTCCATTCTTTGAAAGCTCTCAACAAGGTACCACTCCATGTCATGGCAATTGCTGCAAACAAAACCTGAGAAAGAGCCATGTTTTTCATTAAGACCTTTGCAATCAACACAAGCTTGTATGAAAAGCTTTGACCTGCAAAGGAAACATACAATGTTTACCTTAGCCCATTCGCATGTGATAACAGCTGAGCTCACAATAACTTGTTTCCTGCCAATGAAAATTTGTCAAAGTTGCCAGACTAAAATAGACATGTTTACACAATAGCTTTTCTGATACACATCTTTTTGAGTTTGCAAATGCTTCATACTTGACTTAAAAAGAAAAAGTTATAATGCTTCCAAAAAATCTATGGCCTCCTCAAAGATTCACTATTATTGTTTATATGCTTGTATCTGGCTTTCTTTTTTGCCTTTATATATCGTAACAAGAAATAAAAGTTCTAATCTTATCCTTATTGATAATGCTCACTACAAATTCATTGCAGATACTACGACAATGGTACCCATTATAAATAATAGAATTTGGGGTCACTTCTGTTTCAGCTTGAGACAGCTAAACATATATCGAACATAGTTTCATATCTGTATAGGTATATGTTTGATTCGTGCATTATATCAATTAAAATTTAGGCAGAAATTTTGCAAATACATTACTCAAAAAGATCATGAGTCAAGACATCTATGCAGCTTCCCATGTGCTCCCAAGACCCAACTAGCAGATCTCTAATGGTAAATGAAAGACATTGTATGTAGTTCTCTTAAAATCTTTGCCCAAAGAGCTCTACAATATTGTCACAACCCTAACAAATATGTGAATCACTAAGCTTGCAGATGTCCAAGCTTCCTTGTTAAAAGAAAAAAAGTTAAGTCTAAAGGCACGTAAGAAGCCATTCCTAGATAACCAAATGCTTTGTGTTGGAAACATTAATGAATGATAGCTTCAAGAGTTTTTGGTTTTGTGAGTTTTTCCGGAAGACAAGCCACATGCAAAAGGATTGCACGCCATCTCAAAAAGCTTACTTTATGAATATCCTTGGAGAAGAATATAAAGATGAAGACTAAAAAGAGATAGAAGACATTAAACACAAGAAGAGGACACACAAATCCTACATGTGTTTGTGAAAACCACATATTACAAACAATTGAAGCGATAGAGATAGGCAATACATACCCGATGTAAGCAACAATAAGACATGGACTAGATGAGATGAATGTACATGAGGGTGTAACCAAATGCACAGGTACACAGACCAAGTCTCTAGATCAAAGCCTTAAAAGTAACAACCTGCCCACAATACAAGGGCCACTTATCAAAACACCCCCTTGAATCCAAAAAGAGGCTAGGACACTAGCATCCACCATTTCACGCTGAAGGGAGCTGAGGAATGCTGAAGTACCAGATCTCAGGAATTTAGTTTGTCCATGCAAGACATCATGGGATCAGGCCCGTAAGCCTCCTGCAGCAGCTTTTTCTAGTTCCATCTCCACCAAATTTATCCTCTCTAGCAGTTGTATTTTCCCATTATCACATTTTGACCACATGAGATAGTTTGTCATTTTTCCTTGTCAATTCATGCTTTTACTTAACAATCAAGACATTTAATTTTTGTGAGTTGTTTGGATGTATCGATACTTCAATCTCACACGCCATACTACAAAAGAAGAGAGCATCCTTAGCCCAGTTGGAGAGACTAATACCAGTTGTTCTTGAATTCACAATTCTAGAGAGGCCTAGAGGCTTTTCAGATAGCATTGCCCAAACACACCCATTACATTCTCTAGTATGTGGAAGCAATATGCAGCTAAGGGCTAATAACTACTCAAGGATACTTGAAAGACAAATTGGCCTAGCCAATTTTATTATTGGCTAGTAGATTTTTTTTTTGCACACTAGAATAATTATTAAACTAAATCACCCTCAAAAGTAATATTCTCAAAATTAAGTTAATAAGTTGGATAATGTCCGAAAATGGAATTAGAAGGCTTTCACTTAGCACAACTTGCCCATGCAAGTGGGAAAAACGTATTTAAGGGCTAGTGAAAGTCTATTCCACACATTGTGAGAGAGGAGGTTGTTAGAGAGCTAGGAGATGCTACTAATGTAATTTGCATCCACCAAGAACAATCTTGTGAAGTGAAGAGTGTGCGCAAATGGAGTGCAAGATTGAGGCGCGAGCTGCAGAGCTGAGAGTTAGAGAGAGTTAAAGAGAGCAAACACAGAGATAGATGTACCGGATCGTGATGGTACACAAAGAATGAAAGAATGTATTTATATGTTAGGATACAATAAGGGTGTGTTCACACCCGGATGACTATATACACAAAGACGAAGGGACTTCACACCCAACAACCTCCCACTTAAAGGCCCGAAGTAATACCTTTAAGGTAACCAACTCCCACTAAACGAATGCAATGCTCATGTTGAACCTTTACAAGACACTTAGAGAGAACATCTGCAAGGTTATCTTGGGTTTTGATCCTAGTCAATGTGACAAGACCATCATCCAAAACCTACTGTATGAAGTGATACTGAACATCTATGTGTTTGGTATGTGCATAGAACATGGCATTCTTAGCCAGACATATTGCACTCTGGCTATGACAATCAAGCACTAGAGTATGTGAAGAAAGATCAAAATCCTTGACTAAACGGCCAAGCCAAATAGCTTCCTTAGAAGGTTTTGTGGCTGAAATATATTCAACTTCTGTAGTACTTAGTGCCACAATTTTCTGCAATCTTGAACACCAAGAGATAGCCCCACCAGCCAAAGTGTAAACATACCCATTGGTAGATTTCCTAGTGTTAAGATCTCTTGCCATGTCCGAATCACAAAATCCCTACAACTCTAGTATACCCTTTACATAGCATATACACTTTTCTTGTATACCTTTCAAATATCGGAAGATACATTTCACTACTTCCCAATGTGGCTTGCCAAGGTTAGACATGAATCTACTAACAACTCCCACTGCATGAGCAATGTCTGAGCGAGTTGCAACCATGGCATACATCAAAGATCCACAAGCCGATGCATAAGGTATACCCTTCATGGCACTAGCAACTGCATCATCCTTAGGGCAATCAGCTTTGCTAAGCTTTGTATATGGCAGTAAATGCACACCAAGAGGCTTAGCATCAACCATATTAAACCTGTCAAGTGTTTTGCTGATGTACTTGTCTTGTGAGAGAAACAACAAACGCTGCCCTCTATCTCTTTTAATGCGCATGCCCAAAATGTGTTCAGCTGCTCCCAAATCTTTCATGGAGAAGGCTGAATTCAGCTACCTTTTAAGAGCATTCAATGTACGCTTATGCTGTCCTGCAATCAACATGTCATCCACATATAAAACCAGCACAATAAGGCTTCCATCACCAACCTTTTTAGTGTAAAAGTAGTGATCTACATGACTGCGTTTAAATCCATGGCTGAGCATAAAGGTATCAAATTTTTTGTACCATTGTCTAGGGGCTTGTTTCAGCCCATACAAGCTATGTTTCAACTTACAAACCAAATGCTCTTTTCCTGGAATAACAAATCCTTCTGGCTACTTCATATACAACTCTTCATCCAAGTCACCATGAAGAAAAGCAATCTTCACATCCATCTAATCCAACTCGAAATCCAAGAATGCAATGAGAGCAAACAAAGCACGGAGCATTGTCATTTTCACCACTGGTGAAAAGACCTCTTGGAAGTCTATGCCTTGCTTCTGTGTATAGCCCTTAGCAACCAACCGTGCCTTGTACTTGGGCTTTCCATCAATACATTTCACTTTGTAAACCCATTTATTAGGAATAGCTTTCCTATCCTTGGGCAAAGGTACAAGCTCCCATGTGTCATTTGCATATAGAGACTTCATCTCTTCCTGCATAGCAGGCCCTCACTTTCTCTTGTTTTCACATGGCTGTGCCTCTTTAAATGTCAACGGCTCACCCTCATCAGTCAACAAAATGCAATCCAAAGATGGCTGAAACCTCTGTGGCTGCCTTCTGACACGTGTAGACCTTCTTACCCAATGATTTGTATTATCAGGCAGTGGACCTACATCCTGAGGAATGTGCACACCATCACCAGGTGGCTGATTTTCAGCATTTTCTTGCTGCTATAATCTGTTTTCAGCATGTTCTTCTTGCTGTCCTATTTCATCCTATGCATCTATTTGCTGTCCATGATCTTTTGGCTGTAGCACAATAGGTTGCTGCTCATTTTCAGCATCCAAAAGGGATAGAACTTTCAGCTAATGGTTGCTAAATGGCTGGTTGTTCATGCTGAAATTTGACCTTCTTTTTATCAAGATCACCATGTGTAGCATTTTTCAGCAACTTTGCCTCATTAAATACTACATCTCGGCTGCGTACTATCTTCCTACCCTAAGGAAGCCAAACTCTGTAACCCATCTCTCCATCATCTCCATATCCCATGAAGATGCCCTTGATGGATTTCATGTCTAGTTTGATCCTCTGTTCTGCAGGTACATGCACAAAGGCATCACAACCAAAGACACACAAATTGTTATATGAAGCAGGTTTGCCAAACCAAACCTCTTCAGGAATGCCATTTTCCAATGCACGATTGGGAGAGAGATTGCATACATGAACTGCAGTTTTAAGAGCCTCTCCCCAAAACTGTTGTGGGAGATTAGCTGTGGATAGCATGCATCTAACTCTCTCACAAAGTGTGCAATTATATCTTTCAGCCACACCATTTTATGCAGGATTATAAGGGGCTGTCAACTCCCTCTTAATGCCATGCATCTCACAAAACTTGTTAAATTCATTTGAGACATACTCACCCCCATTATCTGTTCTTATGGCTTTAAACTTAAGCCCTTTCTATGTGGTAACAAAAGCATGAAACTTTTTAAAAGCATCAAACACTTCCTTTTGGCTCTTAAGTACATACACCCATGACTTTCTACTGAAATCATCAATGAAAGTAACAAAGTACCTTACACCCCCATATGAATTAACAGGCATAGTACACACATCAGAGTGTACTAAGTCAAGAGCATTAGACTTCTTAACGACACCTAAGTAATAAGGAAACTTCACATGTTTTCCATATAAGCAATCATTACAAAATTCAAGACCAAAGCCTTTTACATCAAATCTCCCTAAAGAGAAAAGAACCTAAAGGCCTTTTTGGCTCATATGACCAAGTCTTTTGTGCCAAAGCTCCATCTATGAATAGACTTCAACCACAGCCAAGAACTTGCCAAGTAATGCTTTACAAAGCAAGAAATATAGAGTCCCCCTTTTGCTGCCTTTAAAAATCAACATAGAGCCCTTATGGACCTTCCAAGATTCACCACCAAAGATAGTAAAATACCCTTTAGCATCAAGCTGCCCGACTGATAGTAGACTTTTCATTATGCCAGGTACAAATCTGACATCCTACAAAATCAGCTCTTGGCCATTTTCAAGGGCCAAGTGAATGGTACCAACACCCTCTATCTCACATACATAGTTATTACCCAAGTAAACCTTGCCTAGGCAACCTACAGTGTATTCCAAAAACGACTCCAAAGAGGGGGTAACATGAAAAGAGGCACAGCTGTCCACTATCCCTAATTGTGACAGCCCATCATGAGCTGAAAGTAAGGCATCAATTACCTCCTTTTTGGTGATGTGCATATCACTTGCTGCTACCAATATCTGTATCATTACATGAGGCTATAACAAGTATCTCTTCAATGTCAGGAAGCTCTTCAATGTCCACACTAGATGCAACATTTACCTTTGCAACTTCTTTTGAGGAAGAGTTGTCATCATCCTTCTTTTTCTTACCCTGTTGTTTCTTTCTTGCTTGCTCTTTCTTGAAGTACCGGCAATCGGGCTTTTTATGCCCTTTACCCCCACACTGATAGCATGTGACATCCTATTGTTTGTCCTTGCTTTTGCTTTTGCTTCTGCTTTTGCCTTTACTGGCTGCATTACCCCTCTTTTCAAACCTTCCTCTTACATAGTAAGCTGAGCCACTACTTTCACCACTAGACTTTCTTTTGATTTCTTCATTAAGTATTGAGCCTCTAACACCATCAAAAGTCAAAGTAGGGTTGTTGCTAAGTGACACAACCAAAGATTCGCAATTGTCATGCAAAGTCATCAATAAGAAAATAGCTTTCAATTTATCATTGAAAGCCGCCAAACCAAAGTCCTGCAACTGACTCAAAACCCCTGTGAAAGCACTCAAATGCTTAGATGCTAGCTTAGACTCATCCAACTCCATGTTCACAAGTTTACGCATAAATTGCACTTGATTCACAAGAGTTGTATTTTCATAAGTGTTCTTAAGCTTTTTCCATATAGCATAACATGTATCAAGATGCTTGATGTCTGTAAGTACATCATCAGGCACTGCCATCTTAATGTATGCAATGGCCTTCTTGTTAAGTCTAACCCAATCCACATCTGTCATAGTTGCAGGCTTAGTCTCTAAGAGAGCATCTTCACAGTCCTTGAGAAACAAAATGCCTTGCATCCTATCCTTCCACAAGTCAAAGCCAGTGCCATCAAACCTTTTGATTTCAAAGAGGGATTTAGTGTCACTACTGCTAGAAGCTTTTGCAGCCTTTTTTCAGCAATACATCAGAAATTCAATGCTGCAATTTACGACAGAAAAAAAATGAGCTGAATATTCAGCTGATTTCAGCCCAAACTTTCAACAAATGATAGCAAGATTCAGTTCAAGTACATGTACAGCAGTAGAGCGAATGACTTTCAGTAGTATGACTACAATTTCAGCATACATTAAATGCATACATCATTGCCAGGTAACTTCCACTTCAACAATATCACCAAAAATACATCTGCAACAATCCCAAATCTGCAAATGATCACTAAGACTTCTGCAACATGAATAATCAGCAATACATCAACTCAATGGGAGCTGCCCAACATGTGTACTGCATACATATGTGCTCGTATCAACTTCTCATACACAAAACACCAAGAAATCTCTACAATTTCTCCAAAATCGCACAAGCGGGAGATAAAAATGCTCAAATCACTCTGCTTATGGCAACAAGATTGCTTCAGCAATATTCCCAAAGTGAATTTCACGCATCAACTTTGCCAAAATCCACAGATTTCAACAAAAGCCACAAAATTTCACTATCAAATCTGACCCAATTGCATTAATACATGTTCCCAAGAGCATAAAACATGCAAATTTAGCAAATTTTCACAAAATTTTGCAAAAGCCCCAAAATTTTCCCGGTCCAAGTGTGCACGAATGTCAGCCAATCTGATTTAGCTAAACAAAATTTCACCAATACAGCAAAAGCCCTAAAATTTATGGGTCCAATGTTGAGAAATTTCACTCAAATGAGCAGAATTTCACTAAATTTGGTGAAATCCCCAATTTAAATGCGCACAATGTCTACAATTTCTGATGCAGATGCCTCAATTATGCATGAACAGCACTAAATCTGAAAAGCCTCAATTTTTGGGCCTAAATCTACACAAATATGCGCACTGTGCTTGTGTGTACGAACACCCGGAAGAGAGGAAATAAAATAACCCAAATTTTCTGATTTAAAAAAATGGGGCAATTGACTTGCCCGTTTGACGAACATCACCTTCCAGGCCTGCGTGCCAATCATGCGACCCGTCAATCGTGTGGCCTCGAACCCCGCCTGCGGCTATCGCCCCTGTCTGTCGATTGGGCTTGTCCCCTGTCGACTGTCCAGTCGTGCACGTCTGACGCCTGGCCTTATTGCCATGCGATGGTCAGGCCATCGATCCCCGTCGAGCCGTCCGTTTGACCTACTCCTCACAGCCCAACTAATTGATACGTCTGTAGCAGTACTATTGCCTCTGCAACCTGGTGCCCATCAATCTGTCAACACGCACCTTATGCTGGTCGTCTGTGCGACCTGTGTTGATCGCTTCTCCTTAGCTCTTCACTTCAACTCAACCTGATACATGTATCGAGTGTTGTCTATTGGCTGGATTCTGTGCTACGACCTGTAACACTCTTGGAAAGCACGAATGTTGTAACCAATAGCTATGATACTAGTTTGAAGGGGAGAGTGTGTGCAATGGAGTGCGAGATTGAGGCACGAGCTGCAGAGCTGAGAGTTAGAGAGAGTTAGAGAGAGTGAACACAAAGATAGGTGTATCGGATCATGATGGTACACAAAGAATGAAAGAATGTATTTATATGTTAGGATACAATAAGGGTGTGTTCACACCCGGATGATTATATACACGAAGACAAAGGGACTTTACACCCAACATCTTGCAATAGGTGACAACAACTTTGAGCCCTCCAAGTGCATGTGACAGCAACCCAAGGTCCTTCTAGTATAGGGCAGTACCAGTTTTTCATACTTTCTCATAGTGAAACTCTAAAACTTCTCTCTCCACATCATTCTTTGTCATCCTACAACCATCTCTCAAGTTATCTCAACAAAATCCAACCATTTGAATCCTCGGAGGTGGAGATAATGGAAAATCTCTACTGTAAACCCTAACTCATAGCAAGGGTTGGACAACCACCTTGAGATGTGTGCTCAAAATTGAGGGCCTAAGACTTGAATTCCAATAACTGAAATTAAAGAATTTCAAGGAGATTCAAAAGGCCAATTAGCAGCCCATATCAGATTTGGAGCATAATTTGTCTTTCAAGGAGCAAGGTGAAGGCCAATCTACAAGCAAACCAAGGGGCAAATTGGTTTAAAGGCTTGTTCGTTAATTTTGACAACAAAAAACACTTGGATTAGCGAAGGAGATCAAAGAATCTTAATTGTACTCCGTCCATTTGCAATAAAAGCTAATGAAATACCGCAAGGGGCACCGGTTTTGGGGCCAACAAGCTATCCATTGTCAAAGATTAAAGTGCTAAATATACATACATTTTTAGTTTATGTGAATTGTATACTGTTGTAATTGTTAATTAATTAGTTCATACCACCCTATCTAAGAAGGAAGACTGGTTGTATGATTCCATTGCCTGGATCCAATTAAATCCCTTGACTTGGTAAGCTTGGGGCACCTAATTCAAGGTCAAAAGCTTTGCTCTAGTGCTAACATTATATGCACCTAAGCATTTACAACAATAATATATTTAGATAGTGAGATGGGATCAAGCGAGGATGATGTCTCTCAACCTGAAAAATTCACACAAGTGTTGGGAAAAATGCAATGATTGATCTTAAACAAGGCATGTGCCATGAACAGCACACTAATGATGTTAGTTTAAATCAAAATGTGGGTCCTTCTAGGCCTTTAGAAGTTGATGGCCTACAAGAGGAAGAAAAATTTTATGGCCAATTTAAAGACTAGCTAAGGACAGCAGCTGAAATGCTTGTGCAATTAGTAAAAGATCCTTGGTTTATGCACTTTTTGAACCCCTTAAAGGAAGGCAGCATAGGCAAGAAGGAAAAATCATCTTCAAGATCTTCGGGATAACAAGGTACACCAAAGGAAGAGCCAATACAGCAACATGATGTTCCAAATGTGGGTAGTGAGCATAAGCAAATGATGCATATGCAAGGCCAACTTGAAAATGCCAATCCAATGCTTTTTGGATAGCACGGCATGCATGCAATGATAGGGCAGCCAAGATACTTTGGTGGTCGCACTAGTTTCCATGCTACAGTGGATCAGGGACATCATACAAGGATGTATTGCAGAACTCCTTATGATATGCAACAACCAATACGTGGTGTACAAGGCCCAATGTATCCAAGTATGGCTAGTAATATGCATAACCCCATGTGTAACAATGTTAGCATGATGCTGGGGCACAAAGTGTCAGAAGTGGATGCAACAATGGAAGCATAAACATGTGCTGAAATAAACTCCTGAACACACGACAAAAGAGAAAGGAAAGAAGAAACACTAAAAAACACAATACATATGAGAACTCAGATGTATGCTCAGGAAATGAAATCCATATATCTAACACAAGACACGTCGCATACAACAATGAGTCACTGATTGTGGGCACCAGCACTAGCTTCTCTTCCTAGCAAAAGATCCACAAGGGTGATGGTGAGTGACTGACTGACTGAGGAGGAAGAGCCTGAATAAATAGAACAAAAATATATCCTCGATATGATTAGATCGGCCAGCAATAGATGCTAAATGTGACCAAAATGAAGACTGTAAAAAATGCCTAAAATAATCTAAATAATGCCCAACCCTAAAGCATACACAAACTCACACATGAGCTGACATATCTACTGCCACCCTCTCTCAGATCATGGGTGATCCAATACAATACAATGGTACAATGATAAGGAATCAGAAACCATACAATATAGAACCACCAAGTAGAACCATGGATACCCAAGCAGTGGGTGCACAAGCCACCACCAAGGTGCGTCAGAGAAAACCTGATATCGATGTCGATCGTACTAGTACCTAGAAAGAGAGAATATCATAGCATATCTCTGTGTTTGTCCCAATGTCTCTTAGTAGTATACATGAACATCCTGTCAAAAATGCCTTTGGAACATTTGTGACCATGGATTCCCTGCCTTTGGCCAAACCACCAAAGTGTCCCCTCGTATGAACTCATGACTAAGAACCAATCCTGTTCTCTGTCAAACAATCCATCATGAACCTGCATATCAATACTTAGCTCTAGGATTTAAACCTACGAGACTTCAATCGATGCGTCAGGAAAGTCCATCTTGAGACCCTGTGCATCAGTATAGATGTATAGATGAGACGTGGTGGCCCCATCTGTCCACCCTCTCACACTCCCTCTCTGGCATTGGAGAGTCATGAGGGATGCCATCATCACCACTACTAGTAAGCAGCAGAGGAAGGGGCCATCTATCCCTTCCCACAGGCTGAAGAAGCAGATCCTTTTTGCACCTTGGCCCTCTCTTTGGTCGAAGGATCGGAGTCGAAGTCTAAGGCAAACGATGATTCGACAGAGGAGTCTACATCCCACTTCGTCTTCTTCTCCTTATGCTTCCTAGAAGCCATGGACTCTTTGTAGATCCTTCTATAAATGACCTTTCTTCCCATAGTGGTAACAGTGGTAACACTGGGGTCTTGGACGTCTTCTTCTTTGAACCCCTCTCTGAAGCTGCAAAAGCCTCACTCAAACCTCCATAAGATGCCGAAAGCCTCCCCTGTGATTGCAAAGACGCCTCATGCTCAAGTAGTATAGAGGTCATATGTATAAAACTGACAGGAGTGGATAAAGTCTACGCCCTCAAAGCATTCGCCACTCCATCAAACACCGAAGGGAGTTTGGAGAGTACGAGTCCAATAAGATGAGCCTCTGAAAGGGCAGATTGCATTTACCGAAGCTAGTCTTGAATCTGGGTCACAGGAAGTAGAAAAAACTAGACAGTATCTTTGGCCTCGAACGTAATTTGTTGGAGCTGTCCGTAAAGAGTGACTATCCTCATGGTAGAAGGTGCCATGTACACCAATTGCAACTTCATCCATACTTTACAAGATATCTTGCATGAGGTAACTGCCGGTAGGACTTCGTTAGAAATACACCGAAGCAAGGCCGAATAGGGACCGGCATCGTCTGAATCCCATGTAAGCACCGCTTCCTCATGGTTGTCTTCATCAAAATCATCCGATGTCAAAGTAGGACACTAAGGACGAGGAATAGCTCCACATACAACGCACCATAATCGCTTCTGCATAAACCAAGCTTTCATCACAGCACTCCATGTGAGATAGTCAGGTCCATGTAGCTTATTATCAATGGATGTACACGAAGGAGCCATCTGTAAAGGATAAGAAGATAAAAAGAGAAAAGAAGGTATTTGGAGAGGGAACACAGCCAATCCACAAGCACAGACTACAAAAAATGAGAGCTCATATGCAATATTCACCAAAAGCTGACCAAAACAAGAACAAATCTGCTGCAAAAAGTCAAAAAATCAACCACAAAACTGCCTGAAACAACAAAAACGGCCTCATATTACAATCATTCAGCCATGAGGAGATGTAGACACACCAAAATGCATGCTGAAATAGACACGCAGACAAAAGAGGTGCTGATGCAAGCTATACAGATGCTGACGTCAACAACAAAGTAAGAAAATAGGGCGCCTCGTTGGAATAGCAATCGCCTGATCAATAATGGTCAAAACATTCCTGAAATCGGCAAAGAAAACACAACATGAATGCAAAACCTTAAATCTAATACCATGTCAGAAGTGGACGCAGCAATGGAAGCATAAACATGTGCTAAAATAAACTGTTGAACACAAGACAAAAGAGAAAGAAAAGAAGGAACACTAAAGAACACAATATAAATGAGAACTCGGATGCATACTCAAGAAATGGAATCCATATATCCAACACAAGACAATCGCATACAACAATGAGTCATCAGCTGTGGGCACCGGCACTGGCTCCTCTCCCCAGCAGAAGATCCACAAGTGTGATGGTGAGTAACTGATTGATTAAGGAAGAAGAGCCTAAATAAATAGGACAAAAATATGTCCTCAATATGATCAGGTCAGCCAGCATTTAATGCTGGTCGACCAGCAATAAATGCTAAATGTGACCAAAATGAAGACCATTAAAAATGCCTAAATAATCTAAATAATGCCCAGTCCTAAAGCATGCACAAATTCACACATGAGCTGACATATCTGTTAACACAAAGTGGCAAGTTTGGCAATGCATATATACAACCCAATGTGTTTGAGACTCATAGTATTAATGCTGGTAATGCAAATGCTCCATATAGTAGCGCTGGTCATGAGGAAAAATACAACTAGTAATGCATGCAATGTATGGGAAAATGTATCTTGGTATGGCTAGTAGTATACGAATTCCCATACACAATCACATCACAATGGTCCAAAGTGTGCAAACAACAATGTTTCCTAATGCAACTGGTGCTCCTAGCATGTCAGGTACACATGAGAGGCTAGTCAACTAGATGTAATGTTGCATATTAAAATTAAGTTGAAATTGCAGTAATGTGAAAGTATAAGGCATCGCAATGCTCAAGAGGGAAAAAGGCCTACAATCTAGCAAAGGTTTTGGGACAAGTAAAGTTAGAGGTAAAGTTCTTATGTGTTCTTTGGTGCAACTTCAGCATTGTTTCACCTATGAGAGAATACAACAAGATGGAGAAGGGTGATCTCGCAGATCATCCTCACTAATGCACTTTACCTAATGTGTTTCAGTTAGAGCCGATTTTGAATCGGGCTCTTTCAAGCTCACTAGAACATAGAAGGTTCAACGTGTTACCTGATGCTTGATTGGAAGATTGAATCTCCACTCCCCTAGTGATGGATAGCTCAGTTATATAGTGGATCTCAAATGTATGTGGTTTGCATCCAGGGTATTGTATGCTGATAGTATTTCTGCCATTGGGATCACTATTTTGTCTACTAGTCACTATGAGTCGGTATATATATGGTATGGTTGCACCTAGACTCTGGACCTATACATTTGCAAGGTTATTGACATTTATTAATGCAAAATAAATACAATTGCATAAGTTGCATATGGTTTGCAACTAATGTATACTTTACATCACTATCATGTGGTACATCATTGCTGTGAGGTGTTATTTATGCTTAGTTTATGCATTACAATATCTAAGTAGTCAAAACAATGTCGGGTTTTGGAATGCAAATGCATCCCTTATGGTTCTAACAATGGTTATGATTCATGTATGTGGATGGTGACTAGTTTAAGTGACTTGAATTTCACATGCAAAGGGCATAAGCATGGTTAAGCAATAGATACACATGTTGTTTGACTATGATACCAACATATATTTCCAATAGTAGCAATAAATACTTTGGCACATTACAATGCAATCAAGGATAATTGCAAGGTTTTCAAGGGGGTGATTAGTCACGAGGATATGAGATTTTATTGCTTTGCTTAGCATTTACTTAAAAAGTTAATTAAATGTGCTAATGTGACTTGCACATGTGAGATGCAAGTTGATTATTTCACATTGTGGGACCCAAAACCCCGAAATATCAATTGATGCCAAAGATAAAAGTTGTAATCCATTATGTCTCACAAGTACTAGGTGGTAACCAGTGTCAAATTTTGGCCTAAACCAATTTATTGACTGCTAATATCAGTGGAAACATTAGAGACTATACAATAATTAGAGACTATGCTAATAACTGCTCAAGGATACTCGGAAGATAAATTGACCTCGCCAATTGAATTATTAGCTAGTGAAATTATTTTTCTAAACCCTAGAATAATTATTAAATTAATTTTTAAAATTAATATTCTAAAAATTAATTTAATAAACTAAATAATACTAAAAAATGGGATTAGAAGGCTGCCACTTGGCAAAACTTACCTATACAAGAGGCAAAAATATTCTAAAAATTAATTTAATAAGCTAGATAATGCTAAAAAATGAAACTAGAAGATTGCCACTTAGTAAAACTTGCCTATGTAAGTGGAAAAAACGTTTTTGGGGGCTAGTGGAAGTCTATTCCAACCATTGTGAGAGAAAAGGAGGTTGTTAGAGAGCAAGGAGATGGTACCGATGTGATTTGCATCCACCAAAGATAGTCCTACAATAGGTAACAACAGTTTAGAGCCCTCCAAGTGCATTTGACAGACCTTGGTACAAAGCAGCACCAATTTTTCAACCTTTCTCACAATGAAACTCTTAAATTTCTCTCTCCATAGCATTCTCTCTCATCCTACAGCCATCTCTCAAGTTATCTCAACAAAATCCAACCATTTAAATCATCAAAGGTAGAGATATTGGAAAATCTCTGCTACAAACCCTAATTTACAAACAAAAATTAGGATTTAATAGCCACCTCAAAATTGAGAGCCTAGGACTTGAATTCCGACACCTGCAATTAAAGAATTTAAGGAAAATTCCAGAGGCCAGCCATCCCACGTCAGATTTAAGGCTTAATTGGTCTTTCAAGGAGCAAGGTAAATGCCAATCTCCGAGTAAACGAAAGGGCAAAGTGGTTTGAAGGCTTGCTGGTTAGTTTTGACAGCAAAAGGCACTTGGATTAACAAAGGAGAAATCCATTTGCAATATAAGCTAAAGAAATACCACAAAGGACACCAGTTTTGGGGCCAACACACTATCCATTGTCCTAGATTAAAGTAATACAAGTGTGCATTTTCAGTTTATGTGAATTTAATGCTTGTTGAAATTATTGATTAATTATGTCATTACCACCCTATTCAATTGGTATCAAAGCGGAAGTGCAGGATCAAAAGATCGGATCGAGGAGCACAACAAATCGAGGTCTACATAAAATTAAAAGCTTGCTGTCTACCACTAAACTAGCTACAAATCCTCATCTAATCCACTCGAAACAGGACATGGAATTGTAGAGCCATTGGAGCTCGGATTTTGGACATTGGTGCTCGCTTTGAATGCATTTTGGGAGCCATGGAAGACTGCAAATGGATGTGTGGCAGCAAGGTTTTCATCATCTTTGGGTTTGGATCGAGTCATGTATTGATTGCCAAAAGTAAGGGAGCTGCTTAAGCTCGGGGTCTGCTCAACCACAAGGCCTGCACACTTACGATTAACAAGCTCAAGGGCTGCATTCACAAAGCATAGGGACTGCTTGGCAAAGGAAGCAAGGGCCTTATTCATGTCAAAGAGAGAAAAGAGAAAGAGAGTTTGTTAGAAATTGCTTGTGGCTATTGTAGAGCTTAGAGCTCACAATCAAATCAACCAATACACAGGAGTATGTTGCAGCCACAGTCATTCAATCTATCACATGTAAAAGACCTAGCATGATTGGCATTGTTCAGCAACTACCGCAGTTATGGAGAATAAGGCTTAAAAGCTTTTCATTAACTTTTGGTGGGCAAAAACACATAGCACTCGTGACCTGTGCCTCATGTGCTTCGGTGCACTTCAGCAAACGCCTATCCAAAACACAAGTCATAGTATACATCCATTTGAAAGTCATAAAGAAATTGAGGAAATATCAAAAAATTGCAATACAATTTATCCTATTTTAAGAAGAATGTACGTGGATTTTTTTATCTCAAAAGAAAGCATACATCGAGTCAATTCTATTTTTGGAATAGTAAAGGAGATGCCTCCCTATACAAAATGGATTTAAGGGAAGAAAGGTGAACTAGTTATTTTATGACTTTGTATTCACACTGAGCCTCTTCTAAACCGGATACCTCAAGAACTCTATTCACACCAGAGAAACTATGAACTGGTTATTTTAAAACTAGTTCATTATTCTATGTTCACATTGCACGCTTGTGAAACTAATAGTTTTGTGGTCAAAAGATCAATTTTTATGCCATTTTCAGGTGCCAATTTGAAGGGGGAAAAGTGTCATAAAAATTTAAAGAAAATTACAATGGATTGAGCTTGTTTGGGACTTCATTCTTGGCACAAAAACTATTTAAAAAACAAAATGGAAATTGGTCAATTTTAAAACCATATTTTGATGATTTTTGGGTCGTACGAACACCGTTTGAGTCCTGTTTTCACTAGTTTTTGCTAGATAGCTAATGTTTGACATATGGGCATGATGTATGGGTGCATGTGACAATAGTTGGACACATGTATGACAACCATGGCGATGGAACTCGTCTTATGTGTATTTTCTTGGGCATTTTGAATACTTTTTTGTCTCAATTTTAAGCGGTTGATGCTTGAACTTATTTACATACTTGGATAGTGATTTGACACATTACATACTACTGGTTTTTCTAAATTTACAGTTGTAATAATGTCAAAAACCGCACAGATTACGCAAATTGTGGGTGACAATTTGACTAAGGACAACTACAGTGTATGGTCCTATCATATGGAGAATTTTTTGATGGGGAGAGATCTATGGCACCTCATTACAAGTAAAGATGCGCATGCACACCTAGAACCAAGGAACAAAAGAAGGTGTACAAGAATTAGGCAAGTAAAAACAAGAAGATCTTGCATTGGATATCTGTATGCATCTCAAAACATTGATTCCGCACATTAAAAAGACTAGTACATGCAAAGATCCTTAGAAGATGATTGAGAAAATGTATAGCACTTACACAAAGGCCAAGAAGATACAGCTAAAGCAAAGATTGCATGGTGCATAGCATGAAAATAGAAGCATGAGTGACCATGTGGTGAAAATAAAACACGTTGCAGAGAATCTTGCTTCAATAAATGCACCAATTGATGATGATGATTTAGTATATGTTACTTTAAACGAACTTGGATCTATATACAAGTCCCTTGATACCTCCATTTCTCTAAGAGAAGGCTCTATACTTAACTTTGAAGACTTGATTGTTTTTCTACTTACAAAAGAGATTAAATTGGGCCTCAATGAATCTAGCAGTGGAAAGAATGCAAGTTAGGATAGTGTGTTTTATCATCAAAGAGGATGTGGTAGCTCATCTAGAGCTAGTATCATCATATAACCGTGAAGACACCTTTGCAAGTGGTCTTAGCACCTTTGAACATGGTGATTTTATGCCTAGAGGCGAGGGGAGATCCTACTCTAGAGGCAAAGGACATTCTAATCCACAAAGAGATGATGCATGTCAGTACTGTGGGCAAATTGGTAACTTTGAGAGATAGTGCTTTCATAAGCAAAATTCTATCTTTAGGGATTGAGGAATAACCTAGTTTGGGCACTATGCAAGTGGATATAGTGGTGGTGGCTATGGTCCTAGACATGGTTCCTCACCTAGAGGTAATCTCTTTGCTATGGAACATATACTTGGCAATATGACGCATCCCTAGAAAGAATGACTTGTATGCTACAAACCATATGACACACCATACAAAATGGTCCGATAGAAAACAACAAATGCAAACTAAAGAGCATGTAGCTACAAGAGATGACACATTGCACAAAATAACTCATATTGGCAATGTTCCTTTGGTGACTAGAGATGGTGTTTAAATGCATGGATCTAGAGCATAGCTATGGCGGATGGAATACAAAGACAATGTTCATAATGACATAGACTGAAGAGACCAACTGTTACTCAAGTGAATTAGGTTCCAAGATGGAAGCTTGGACTCATAAACACAATCTTGAGTATCACATTGACTATGACTGAAAGGACAAAGTACAATTGTATTCCATCATTGAATGATAAGAAGATACATCACTTGATAGGCTCATGATGGTTCCCTTTTTCTCCACTGTGCTTATGGGATTCAAGCATCCTGTATTTCAAGCATCCTCACTAGTAAACTGTTTGAGTCTTGCCCTATTGCTCCATAGAAAGAGATTGTCACATAGGTGTGATTGCATAATTCTCAACACCTCTCCTCAATCACAACCGTGAAGAAGGCACTAAGTGTACAAAGGATGTCATGAGTAGAACCTTGCTAAGTGTGGATATGCCACAAACATGGTAAACGCCAGAGTTTATCGCAAAAAAGGCCAAGTGTGGGTACCAAAAAACATGGCTAACATCCAAGGGCTGTTACAAGCCCTCACTAAGTGTGTAGAAGTTGTTTATGCATAGGCCTCACTAAGTGTGTAGAGACTGTTTATGCTGTTGGGAATAAAGACCTCGTGCCTTTAAATGTGCTCATGTATGAACACACCCTTAGCACTTATACTTACATATATATATCTATCTAAAAACCTAAAGGTACACTATCATCATTGTACCTGAAAACGTATTCACTCTCTACTCAGCTCTCTCTCACTCTGTCTCTCACTGTGCGTAACGACAGTCTGTCTCGATCTCCGTGCCTAACCGGTCCCTACAAACTGGTATCAAAGCTGCGGTTGAGGCGTTCGTGCCTCTCGAAGTTCGCGAGCAAGTAGGTGAGACAAGTCGAAGGCAGGCTTGTGTGCAGGAGAAGCAATCGTGTTGCCAGTCAACAGGCAACTGACGAGAGCTGTAGCCTAAATCAAGCAGCAAGTTGCAGGGGAGCAGAAAGTGTCGCAGGGCGTGTGACAGTTTGTGACAGACGATTGCTGGGGACTAACGCGGCGATCAGGTAGCTGTTGACAAGTCGCAGCCAAGATGGAACGTTCAACGGACAGATCCAGCGGACACCGTGTGCAACAATGGATTGCAAGTGACCAGGCGACGACCACGCCACAGCAGGCAGCCGATAGACAGGTCTAGCAGACAACGCGTGCAGCAGTTGGCGAGCAGCAATCGTTGGGACAGGTCGTGCGTGGCGGGACAATCGAACGGGGTCAACGAACCCCATCACACATTTTTTTAAATCGTTTTTTTTTTAGAAAAACAAAAAATTCAACTTCTACCCCTTTCTTGACGGGGTTTCGCGCGCCAAGCACAAAAAGCCAGATTTGTGCAATTTTGATCGAGAAATTTGGGGCTTCTTTAGACTGAGTACTATTCATGTAAAATTGAGGCATCTGCGTCAAAAAGTGCATACATTATGCACATTTGAATTGGGGATTTCGCCAAAATTATTGAATTTTTGCTCATCTCAGTGAAATTTCTCAACATTGAACCCATAAAATTTGGGCCTTTTCCCAAATTTGGGAAATGTGATGCATGACAAGCAAATTTGTCTCAGAAATTGCAGGAATTTGTGAAATCTTGCCTCCGACATTTGGGGCTTTTAATGTACATGCACAAATTGGGCTGAAATTTACCCAATTTCTTGACATTGAGGCACATTGGACCCCGTGCAATTTGGGGCTTTTGCAGTTTGGGCAAAATTTGTGCAGCATTTGGTCATTTTATGTGCATGCAAGTTGAATTCCACGCAATTTGGACATCAACACTTTGTAAATTTTGGGGGTTTTGCTGAAATTGCTCTATTTTGGCAAAATTGGACTATTCTATACATGACAGAGAAAATGTAGATGTGTGGTTGATGCTTTGAGCACAAAATTTTGGGGCTTTTGACTGTTCGTGTCAAATTTTATGCCCGTGGGTACATGTACAACAGAAATTGCAGCTGAAATTTTGGGATTCCTCATGTAATGTGATGCACATGCCCTTGGAACAGCTATAATCAGTTGGATAATGCCGTAGCACATGGTTTGGTGCTCCTGAAAATTTAATTACAGATCTGAAATGTGTGCTTCTGCATGGTCATTTATTGCTGAGTGTTACTTGTTTGTACCTTGGACACTTGGGTGACAGTTTGGGCCTGCATTTGCTGGTTTTTTTGTCACATTTAGGCTGAAAATCATGGCTGGCAGCAATGACAGCAGTAATCTGATGCACATAAAGAAGCTTGAAGGCACACATAACTTTGCAGTTTGGCAAAAGCAATGCTACAATATCTTGTTACAAAAAAAGCAGGCAAAGTCAATCAAAACCAAAGGGGCAAAGCCCGCGGACATGAAACAGGACGATTGGGATGAGTTAAATGAGCTTCCATGCTCAACCATAGAGCTATCGATTTCTAATGCCTTGCTCTTTAACATTGAAGGTTTGGATTCTGCATATGCTATATGGACTAGACTGGAAGAACTGTATGCACAAAAGAGTGCTGCAAGAGAAGTATATTGGCTGAAAAAGCTTATGGATTTGCGTATGAAAGAGGGTACAGCAATGTCTACTCAGTTGAGTGAGTTTAACTCCATTTTCAGCCAGTTGGTTGCCTTCAAGTTCATGATTGATGAGAAATTTAAGGCTACTTTCTTGCTTTGCACTCTACCAAAGAGTTGGGATACATTCAAGACTACTATGACCAATTCTAATGTAATCCTTTTGTATGCTGATGTAGAGAGTGTTCTACTTATGGAAGAGATGAATCAATAGAACAATGCATCCAGTAACAGCAAAAGGGCAAATATAATCGCAAGGGACGCAGTAAATCACGTGGCAAAGATGTTGAATGCCATCATTGTGGCAAGAAGGGTCACTTTAAACGTGACTGCTACAAATGGAAGAAAGAGAAAGGAAAAGGCAAGAAGACAAATGATAGCAAGGAAGAGAAGAAGGACAATCATCCTAAGAAGAGCAGTGTAAAAATTGAAGAGGTGAATGTAGTCACTCATGACAGTGACAGTGGAAGTGATGTACTCTTTGTCTCTTCACACTTTAATGCACATGCTTTACTTGCAGGTACATATAATGACATGCATACCTAGATTCTTGATTCAGGTGCTTCCTTTTATGTCACCCCTCATCATGAGTGGTTTTCCGCCTATACAGGGAGTTGACATGGTGTTGTCCATCTTGGGGACAACTATGCATATGAGATTGCAGATATTGGCAATGTGCAGTTATAGTTTTAGCATGGCTCTGTCTTTACACTTCAGCATGTACGATATGTACCTCAGCTCAAGAAGAGCTTGATTAGCACAAGGCAGCTAGATGATGATGGTTTTCATACCACCTTTGGTGATGGAAAATGAAAGATCTGTAAGGGATCTAAGGTTATTGCCAGAGGTTGCAAGAGTGATACTTTGTATCCACTTCATGTATCTAGTGTGCGTGATCATGTTGTTGCCGTGACCGAGCAGCCAAGCGTTTCTTTGTGACATGGCCAGTTGGGACACATGAGTCAAACAGGAATGACAGTGCTTTCTCATTTCAATTACTTGCCTTGTCTTCATTATGCTGATTTTGAGCATTGTGATCATTGCATTTATAGCAAATAAGAAATATCACCTTGAACAGAGACAAAGTAAAACCTTGGGTGCTAATCACGGAGGAAGTAGAAGACAATAGACTTATGTAAAGTCCACATTAACACACCAAGTGCTTTAGTTGTCCCAAAATCATTTGAAGTATCAATCAGATGGGGACCAATGAATATAATTGTGCCACTAGGTGACCTCTTAAATCTTATCCCATCTTTCAAGGATCGCCTCTTCAAGAATGTCATGTTGACAAACTGTGGTGAACCGTCTTGCTTCAAGGAAGCAATGGACAGACAGGACAGCAAGAAATGGTATGAAGCCATACTGTCAAAGATGGAATCTCTTGAAAAAAATGGCACTTGGGACTTGGTGCAGTTGCCTAAAGGGCAGAAAACCCTTCCATGCAAATGGGTTTACAAGACGAAGGTCACTTCTGGTTCCTCCCCAAAGTACAAAGCAAGATTGGTTGCAAAGAGGTACAAGCAGGAGCATGGAATTGAATTTGATGAGATTTTCTCTCCTATAGTCAAGATGACTACATTAAGAACCATTTTGGGCTTGGTTGCAGTCGAGGATATGAAGCTCATACAGATGGATGTAAAGACTGTTTTTACATGGTGATCTGCATAAATACATATATATGCAACAGCCTGAAGGGTTTGTTGAACAAGGGAAGGAAAAAATGGTATATAAACTCAAAAGGAGTTTGTATGGGCTGAAACAAGCACCAAGAGAATGGTATCATAAGTTTGATACATTCATGCAGTCCCAAGGATTTCATAGAAATCAAGTGGATCACTACTTGTACACCAAGAAAGCAGCAGATGGCAGCCTGATTATCTTGGTTTTGTATGTTGATGACATGCTGATTGCTGGCAAGGATACTTATGCCTTGGATTCATTGAAGCAAAGTCTTCATAGCAGCTTTGACATGAAGGATCTTGGTGATGCAAATCACATTCTTAGCATGTGAATACTCGGAGATAGATCGAAAGGCTTACTCTATCTATCTCAACAAGAGTATATCTCCAAAGTTTTACAGTGTTTCACTATGGAGGGGGGAAAAACAATTGGGGTTCCATTGCCTCCATATGTGAAACTTAGTGCAAAGGACAACCCTATATCTGATGATGAAAAGGCTGAAATAGCCAAGATACCATATACTTCAGCTGTTGGTAGTTTGATGTATGCTATGGTTGCTACTCGTCCTAACATTGCCTTTGCAGTGGGAGTGGTTAGCAAATACATAGCAACCCCTAGCAAGAAGCATTGGGATGCAGTGAAAGGTATTATGAAATACCTCAAAGGCACAGAGGAGTTGTGCATCTACTTTGGAAAGCAGAAGGCATCTGTTTTTGGCTTTACGGATGCAGACAATGTTGGTCATCCAGACTGCAGGAAGTCCACTTCTCGGTATGTGTTTACTTTCACAGGCGGAGCAGTCTCTTGGATCTCCAGGCTACAAAAGTGTGTTGCATTGTCTACTACAGAGATAGAGTATGTGGCTGCCACTGAGGCATGCAAGGAGGCTTTATGGCTTTCACGTCTGGTGGGAGAGCTTGGCATCACAGAGTTACCTATTCTTCATTGTGATAGTCAGAGTGCTATCATGCTAGCATGGAACCCTATCTTTCATGTAAAGACAAAGCACATACAGATGAAGTACCACTTCATTAGAGATGTACTTGACAGCAAAAGCATTAAGCTTGTCAAAGTGCATACAGATGATAACCCTGCAGACCTTCTCACGAAGGGTCTTCCAGTAGAGCGATTTGGTCATTGCCGACAGATGATGGGAGTTGGATAGATATATATATTTCAGCTTTGTACATACCTAGACTTAGCTAATTCTTTTCTCCTCTTAAGGCACATTGCCTTTAGGTGGGAGGTTGTTGGAAATAAAGGCCTCGTGCCTTTAAATAAACCCGGGTGTGAACACGCCCTTAGCACTTGTACTTACACATATACATCTATCTAAAAACCTAAATGTACACTATCGTCATTGTACCTGAAAACGTGTTCACTCTCTACTCTGCTCTCTCTCACTCTCTCTGTCTCTCATTGCATGTAACGACAATCTGTCTCGATCTTCGTGCCTAACCGGTCCCTATATATACATAGACTACATAAGGAGTTTTAAGGCATATGTTAAGAACATTAATGGCAAGGATATACAATAAAAAGTTCCAGTGAAAAATTGAGACAAGGACCAACAGGTTCTTGTGGTTTTTTTCATCGGATATGTCATGGTAGATATAACAAATCTTCTTTTCTTTGTCTTCTTCTTTAATGTAGTCCATTTTGCTTTCTCTAATGCTCTTTTTGTCTTCATGGTCTTCTTTTTCTTGGTCTTTTTCTTTTTGGTCTATCTAGTCTTCTTCTTCATTATGGTCTTTCTGGTCTTCATTGACTTTGTCTTTTTCTTTATGGTCTTTCTAGTCTTTTTCTTCATTGACTTTGCTTGCATTAGTCTTCATGTCCATGTCCCCCTCAAGCAAAGGTATCATCATCTTTGAGATTTGCATGATGACCAAGGTAGCTGGAATGTTTGCAAAATCTTCAAATAAGATCATTGATTGCACTTTAGAACAAGTAAGTCTATCCATCCCTACAGGTGGAACAAACAATTCTTCCATGTAATATAGATGAGCAGCATGAGTCATGTTACTCTTCATGAGAAACATCCATTTAGAATTCTTCATGCTTGGCATTCCGTAATAGAAAATCAACTTTAAATGACTGAGAATAACCAGCAACCCTGATGATCTTGAATGTGCTAAAAAGCAAAAGTGCCAAAAAGCACTAGGATAGTATCAAGAGATACTAGATGTCAAGCTTAATGATGAGTCTTTGATGTTTATCTTGTAACTTGAGTCCCCTTCTTGCTGGTAAATCAGTTGAATGCTTGCTGGAAACTGAGCTAGGATTCAGCTTAGAAAGAGTGTTACAACAGATTAGAATAGCATTGACAAGCTTGAGCTGAAGAAAGTAAGAGATTAAGATAAAATATGAGCTTGATGTTGAAATTAAGTTTGATTTCTTGCTTCCCTTGCTGATTTGAATTGGAAACTAAGTAGATCAGAGTGAGTCAAAATTACAGAGGGTTGGTTGAGCCAAAAGAAGTGAGAAATTGAAGAGTTTTATGAGCTTGAGCCCAAAAGCTATGGCTGCCCTTTAGGGTTTGCAAGAGGAGACTGTTTTTTTGCTGATTACAGCAGCTACAGTAAAGCATTTGCCACAAAATTTGATGGGGAAGAAGCTTACATAACAAGCTTCAAATGCCCTATGGCTGCAGACTGAATCGTGGCGCGCGTGAGTGGCGGAAGCTATACGATCGGGTGATGGCACAGAATGAGCAGTGAACAGGAATTCACGCAATGCTGGGCTCTCTCATCAACAATGTCTTGGTTTTAGGTGACAGGAGGGAGCATCTTGAGCAGAGAAGAAGATCCATAGAAGAAATCATGAGCTGATATGGCTTATTTTGAGAGATCCAGGAGCTCCAATATGAGAGGGTGCAAGCTGGCTATGGCTGCCACAAGGTGGAAGAGAATAATGAAGTTGAAGATGAAGTCATGAGCTACCACTAAGCTGGACTGAGGTTGAGATAGACTGAGAGAGTAGAGAGAGGAGCTGAGTTGAGCTTAGCCATGCTCACCATGGCTATGATACCATGTTGAAATGCATGGATCTAGAGTAAGGCTATGGTGGATGGAACACAAAGACAATGTTCATAATGACATTGTCTAAAGAAACCAACTATTACTCGAGTGAATTAGGTTCCAAGATGGAAGCTTGGACTCATAAACACAATTGTATAACACTGACTATGACTGAAAGGACAAAGTAGAGTTATATTCCATCATTGAATGATGAGAAGGTATGTCACTTTATAGGCTCATGATGGTTCCCTTTTTCTCCACTATGCTTTATGGGATTCAAGCATCCTGTATTTCAAGCATCCTCACTAGTAAACTGTTTGAGTCTTGCCCTATTGCTCCATACAAAGAGGCTGTCACATTGGTGTGATTGCATATTTCTCAACACCCCTCAATCACAACCGTGAAAGAAGGCAGTAAGTGTATAAAGGCTGTTGTGAGTAGAACCTTGCTAAGTGTGGATATGCCACAAAAATGGTAAACGCCAGAGACTATAGCAGAAAAGACTAAGTGTAGGTATCAAAAAACATGGCTAACATCCAGGGGCTGTTACAAGGCCTCACTAAGTGTGTAGAGGCTATTTATGCATAGACCTCACTAAGTGTGTAGAGGCTGTTTATGCATAGGCTACATAAGGAGTTTTACAAGGCGTATGTCAGGAGCATTAATAGCAAGGACATACAATAAAAAGTTCTAGTGAAAATTTGAGACAAGGACCGACAGGCCCTTGTGGTTTTCTTTATCGGATATGTCATGGTAAATATAACAAATCGTCTTTTCTTTGTCTTCTTCTTTGATGTAGTCCATTTTGCTTTCTTTGATGGTCTTTTTGTCTTCATGGTCTTCTTTTTCTTGGTCTTTTTCTTTCTGGTTTGTCTGGTCTTCGTCTTCATTATGGTCTTTCTGGTCTTTATTGACTTTGTCTTTTTCTTTATAGTCTTTCTAGTCTTTTTCTTCATTGACTTTGCTTGCATTAGTCTTCATGTCCATGTCCCCCTCAAGCAAAGGTATCATCATCTTTGAGATTTGCACGATGATCAAGGTAGCTGGAATTCCAAATGCTCAGCTAGACACAATTTTAACACTAGAGCAAAGCTCCTGACCTGACCTTCAATTAGATGCCTTAGGCCCACCAATTCGAGAAAGATTATGGTATCCCGACAATGGAACCTTGAGACCAGCCTTCCTCTCGCTGAGCATGTTAATGACCTAATTAATCAACAATTACAATAAGCACAAAATTCACATAAACTAAGATGTACACATTACCACTTTAATCATGAACAATGGACAGCCTATTGGTCCCAAAACTTGTGTCTGTTGCGGTATTTCTTTAACTTTTATTGCAAGTGAATGGAGTACAACTGAGATTCTCTAATCTCCTCCACTAATCCAAGTGCCACTTGCTATCAAAACTGACTAGCAAGCCTCCAAATCAATTTTTCCCTTGGTTTGCTTGGATATTAGCCTCTTGAATCTCCCTAAAATTATTTAATTTCAATTGCTGGAATTCAAGTCCTATGCCCTCAATTCTGAGCACGTATCCCGAGGTGGCTATCATAATCTAATTTCTGTTGTAATTTGGAATTTAGAGTAGAGATTTTTCAATATCTCCACCTTTAATGACTCAAATGGTTGGATTTTGTTGAGATAACTTGAGAGAGAATTGTAAGATCAGAGAGGATGTTATAAAGAGAGAAATTTCAAAGTTTCATCGTAAAAGAAAGGCTGAAAAACTACTCCTACCTTGCTCAAACAGCCATGGAAGCTGTCACCTACAACTTAGGACTACCAGAAAAGCTATTGCCTCCTCCTGTATACTATCACCTACACCAAGACCTTAGGTTGCTATCACCTGCATCTGGAGGGCTCCAAACTACTGTCACTTGATGTACGCTTGGTTCCTAGTGGCTACAAATCACATCGGTGGTATCTCCTTGCTCTCTAGCAGTCTCCTTTTCTCTCACAATGGCTAGAATAGACTTCCATCAACCCCCAAAAACGTTTTTTCCACTTGCATTGCAAGTTTTACGAAGCGATAGATAACATTTGATTAAGATATTAATCAAATGTGCAAGGTTGTTTTGCAGATGTGATGCACATGGCAGTTATTTCATGGTAACAGGCCAAGGATCCTAAGAATGTACTGGATGTCAAAGGAAAAGTTGTAATAAGTCATGTCAACTAGGTTTTGATGATCAGTTGGTATCAGTTTTGACCCTAGGACAACGGCTTGGCCAATAAGTATCAGGGTGACACTAAAAACTAGTATTAATTAATTAATCAATGCCAGTCTAAGGGTCAATAAAGGTTCGAGACCACTCCAAGTTACAAATGGCCTAGCCAATTTAATTATGGATGGGCACATTTAATTTTGGGCAAGATTAGAATGCCTAAAAGTAATTTTTAGGATTATTTAATTCAAAAATTAATTAAATGGCTAAATAACGTTGAAAAATGAACTTAGAAGGCTGCCATTTGGCAAAAATACCCATGGAAACTAAGAAAACGTTTTTGGGGGCTAGGTCTCAGCCATTCAATCAAGTTACAACTTGGGGGGAAGAGAGAGGGAGCTACTAATTCATTTTTTTATCAAAAAACAGCAATTTGGTGCACAAGACAACCGTCTGGGAGCCTCAACAAGCAAGGGACAAGACGCCTTCCAAGGGCTAGCAACAGCATTCCTGATTAGGTGACAACATTTTGGAGATGCCTGGCAATAGGTGACTGCATTAAATGCAGGTTGGGACAGATAGCAGGTAGATTTTAGGGTTTTCTCGCAAAGAAAATCAAATTCCTCTCTCATCTTGGGTTTCTCCAACCCATTCTCAAGAGATCTCAACATTTCTCAATCATTTTGAGCAAATCTCAATCAAATTTGGTGGATACTAGAGGAATATCTACTATAAATCCCAAATTTCTACAGAAATTAGGATTAGTAGCCACCGTGGGACCCATGTCAACACGATAAGGAATCATACACTGAATTAGCACCTACGATTTATTGTATTGTTAGGGATTTCTAATGCCCATCCATCCATTGAAAATTTGGGGGAGCATTTAGCTAGTTGGGGTCCAATTAGGGCAAGTCCTAAGTGAAAATCAAGGGGCAAATTGCCCAATTTATTTGGTGATTGTTGGATCAACAAAGGAGATCATGGAATCTTAGCTTATATCCATTGCCAACTAAAGTTATAGAAATACCGAAAGGGGTGCCAATTTTGGGGCCCAAAGGGTATCTACTATCTAAGATTATTAAGGTAAATTGTCCATTTCAATTTATGTTTATTTATTGATTGTTGTGATTAAGTGCTTGATCAAGGAATCACCACCCTTTCCAAGAAGGAAGGTTGGTTTTAAACACTGCCCTCAACCCACTCCTACTAGAGCCATTGGCTGTTGAATAGCTCTATCCTTGAGCATTCTATATATTCTCTCATTCATTTACAACATTGATTCATTTACTTCAAAGTTCTCTTTCTTCTGTTTGTATATATGTTTTTTCGTTTTACATTTTGCGCTTTGCATTTTGTATTTGAGTTTTGCACATGACTGTTTGAGCCTTTGTGTTTCAGTCCTAGCCGTACTTGCTCTGTTTCCTTCGTGCAAACCCTAGCATATCTTCACATATACCATAGATTTGATCCCTAGCACTGGCCCACCTAATAAGCCACCATACAAGGTGAGTGCAACCCAACAAGAGTGTTGAGCTAAAAAATACATTATTACTTAATTAGCTCTAAATTATAGCTCGTGATCCAAGAGTGTAGTTGTGTCCCATATGTCAAACCCTAATTTGGGAGGACCCATCTATCTATAAATAGACAGCCTGTCCACCACTTAGCCTAATCCTGTTTTGCAGATTGTTGGTACCTATCTTAGCAGTCCACACCCTGTTCACAAGGGATATCTTAGTTCGAGCTACTATTCATTTGCTAATCTACACTTAGCACCTACTGCCCAGCCTCTTTCATCTACTAAGGACCAATTCTGACATGCTGCCACCATCGCCTCATTGGGTGCACTTACTACTAATCCTGCCTTTCCAACCTGCACTGCTTGCATTTTGTAGTTTGCAGCCATCACCAGCCTAGTACATCATCATTGGCAACTGCAAGCTAAGTTTGTAAATTTTCGATCTTCTGATGCCCGTTTGTCACTAATCCAACTCCACACTACTAGATTTGTTGTTGCCAAACATTCACGAAGGCTATTTGTTGCGTTATGGAATCCCTCAAAGCACAACACTCTCCAACTCATTCTCTACCCCGGTCCTAGAGACATGGGAGTTCAAGGGTTAATATTTCACCTTTGCATAGTGTGTTTCCTACATTGAGCACTGCAGTATATATTCAACACCCATTATTCATTCATCATCTACTTCAGTGTTCATGGATAGACTTGATTGGACTGGAATTTAAATGCTTTGCTTATCATAGAAATCAAGAATCTTTCTCCATAATGCATAAGTACCACCCTCAATCTCAATGACATTGAAGTATACTTGCTTTGACAATGAAAAAATGCTAGAGACTTATATAGCTCATCAAGTTCATTCTTCATCGATAATATGCAAGAAGCCCCTCATTAGATCCACCACTCACTTGAAGTTGTGGTCCAAAAACTCTACCCGTCCCTTCAATGATAACACTTGATGCTATTATGAAGACCAAGCCTTTGGATTAGCAATATCAATATATCCTTGGAAGTGGAGGAGGGAGCGAGAGAGGGGCACCATTCATTCTAAGTTCTTGCGTTCTTGTGTTCATTTCTTTCTATAATGTTTATGCCTTCTCTTTCTCGCTTTCAATCATCTGCACATTTACACACTTTCAAGAGTTCCTGTCATGCCATTCTAATATCAAAGGTATAACATCGCAGATTCAATGCAGGCAATCATGTCTTCTAGAGCCCTAATTCTCTACTTGTGCATTCAAGTATACTCCACTAGGATTACTCCATGAGTTATTCTTGGATCAAAGATGTTTCTTAGAGTTTGTTGACATGGAGTCCCAAACTCTACAAAGGCAACCTGCGTGACTTCTTTGGGAGTGAAGAACAAAAGCTTGGTGAAGCTCTTTTCAAGATTGTGTTCCCAACTTTTGCTCTAGATAAAGCATGTTCAATGTCCCATCCAAGATCTAAGAGGAGGGTCTTAGCAATACATGATGTACTACATCATGAGCCCTATCACCAAATCAACAAAGACATCATGAAGATTTGATATTTATCAAGAGTCTATGATTGATTTGGTCACACGCTCAATACTTACATACATCTTGACATTATGATCCTCCTTGAAGTGCAATATTCTATCATCAAGTGTGTGTTTTCCATAGCATTTTGGTTGCATTTGTTTGTTAAAATGTCAGCAAAAGAAGAAACAGCTCAGACAAGAGACATAAACGCTGAACAGCAAAGGTGAAAGTAATTATTTTAGGCTGATGATGAAAGCCCTTGCATGTCCTATTGTGTGTGGCCATAGTAAGGGCGTTGATTGAATAGATGTATATGTCATTTGAAGAGGCTAAAAAAAACAAGTGTGCACAGGTATATGCTGGAGCATTGCCCTTTTGTTTCAAGAAAAGCTCCGAGCACTAGCTTAATTCCCAAATGCAAGGGATACTTTTCCTCTCTCGAATTTTTATTTTTAAAGAACGAGGAACTTTAGGCAAAAAAAGTGATCCTACTCTTAACTAAATAAAACTCGGACTAATTTTTGAAATGAGGATTCATCATGCCATCGTACCAATGCAAAAGCGTATGCCCTAAGGGGCAATGCTACACACACACACTCTCTCTCTCTCTCTCTCATTGGATTATTGGCTGTTATTACATGACCAATTTATCATTTCTCTCTCTCTAGGAGAAGTTTATTACCCGCTGAACCGTTTGGAGAGGAGGGGCTGTGCGCCATACTGCAGGCTGAGCAAGATCATATAAAGCCAAGCTCGTGGCGGTAGTTGCCCTGGCAGTTGAGGTGATCGCCGCTGCTTCTCCGTCGAATCCATTCCAAAGGCATCTATCCACTGTGTATTCTTGAGTGATGACAGCTCAAACCTGCGACCTAAACTTTGAACAGTCTCGACTCTGATATATAGACATACGCGTGTGTGCGAAATTGGCAAAGCATGAAATCCTCATTGCGGTTGTCGGTCCGACATATCCGAAAACGGAGGGGTTTAGTTTCAAACGAGTAGTTAAGCTGGGAAAAAGGCTTGATAGGCCGGACACACACAGGCAAAATACGTTGTAGTAGTCAACGCGAGGACCAGTGGTTGTGAGTTCGCTCGCTAGGGAAAATGAAGCAAACAAAGTAAGCTAGGGTACATGGGGCTAGTTTAGGGCCGGTTCACAGTAGGTCAGACGGACACATTCTCTAAAATGTCTGTCCGTTCTAATTCAGTTCACACACAATCGGATAGATTTTATATAAACACTTGCGCCCTAGCTTGACAACAAATCATCATCGGCCAGCTGGTAAACTCTTTCAGTTACTTTTGACGTAACACTTGTTCGAGCCTTCCGAATGGCATAGTGTGTTCAGCCGCCTTATGTCCGCCATAGATGTGGCGGACAGGTTTCATGTCCGTCCTCAATTCCCTACGCCAATCTTTTTTTGACACATTCAACAGACACCCCTGCGCTTCGCCCATGTTCGGGCTCGTCTAAACCCGCCCTTAGTCCCAGCTATCAGCCCTAACTTCGATTTCTTCAATTTGATGCCCTGGATTTCATCAAATTTATAGAAATTGTGCAATCTGACAATGCAATTGGCTTCATAACATCCTCATTGACCTCACCAACCAAAAAAAAAAAAAGAAAAAGGGAGTTCATTTCACACCTTTCCCAAAGCCTTCGATTGCATTTTTGTGTTTTAAAAAATTCCCGCACAAAATGTGATAGTAGAGAGACTTGAGAAAAGAGCAACAACGTCCCAATTCTATTATAGGCTAGAGTCTCTCCTCCACCAACAATCAAAAGGCTCCATCTCATCACCTTTCACTAAAGGCACATCTAACAGCGTCCTTGAAGTGGTAGAGCTTCTCAACTCCCAAGACCTTGGTGAAAATATGTGTAACATTAATCATCTGTGCTGACATAAACCAAGTCAATATCACCTACCAGAACCCACTCTCGAATGAAATGGTAATGGACCTCTGTGTGTTTGGTCCACACATGATATATTGGGTTCTTGGCCAATTGAATACTATTGAGGTTATTATAGTAAGAAGATAACCTTCTTCTCCATTTACAACCCAAAATCACCAAGTAGCTAGTTATATAGCCAAGGTATCTCACATGCTACAACTGTAGCACCCCTCATGTACTTTGCCTCAGTATACTAGATAATGCATCTTGCTACTCCAAGTAATGGCAGCACTCACAAAGGAAAATATGAAACCATTGGTAGACCTTCTACCTAACTACTACCAATGTGTACCTAAGACCTCATATCTGAAATACTATTAATCCAATCAGCATGCGTGTAACTATGCAAGTCCAAAAGTACACCTATAACTTAAAACAATGCATAATCTAGTGTGATCTAACAAAGTACAATGTGTGTCGCACTGTATGTAAATGTGGCTTCCATGGAAGATGCATAAACTAACACTCCAAACCAACTATGTCGTTTAGGTCTAGCCTAGTGATTCATCAAATAAATAAGATTATTCATAATCTTTCTATGCATAGTGTCGTCCTCAATCAACTCACCTTCATATGCATTAAGCGTAGCATTAACATCCAAAGGTATAAAAATTGACTTGCAATCAACCATACCATACTTTTTTAGATGTCCAAAGCCAATTGTCTTTATGATAGCCATATCTCCTCTAGAGTCCTAATTATATCACTGCTAAGAAAATAGTATCACTATCCTAAATCCTTCATTTCAAACTCAAGCTTGATAAGACCGTTGACATTGTCAATCTCCATCTCATTGTTACGCAAAACAAGCTACCTTATACTCTACTTCAATAGAAGACAATATCTTTGTTGGTTGCTTTTTATTGATCCAAGAGAAAATTCATAAACTGAAAGAAAAGCAATAACCAGAAACTGAATTTTTGGAATCACTGTCTCTTGTCAATTTGAGTCATAGTACCCCACAAGAGAAGTACCAAAACTGTATGTGATTTCATAGACGAGTTCCCTTCAAGTATCTGAGCATTCGCATCCCAACCTTCCAATGACTCTCACGGGGTTTGTTTAAGAACCTACTCAAAACTCCAAAATCAAAACTAATATATGGCCTAGTGTCACACAAGTAGATCAAGCTATCGACCAACCTCTTGTACCTCCCAATGTCTGCTACTATTGATGTATCCTCAACAGATAACTTTGCATTGACCTCCATAGGTATAGCTATCTCCTTGCACTCAATCATACCAAATGGTTTCAAGATCTCTAGACTCCCATGCATACTTCTTTTGAGAGATGAAAATATTTCATAGCTCTTGCTAGACTTCAATCCCTAAACAATAGTGCAACAAGCCCAAGTCTGTCATTTCAAACTCAGAGCTCAAAGCCTTTTGAGTTTGGTTGATCATATCTTCATAGTCACCTATAATAAGAAGGCCGTCCACATATAGTACAATAACTACAAACTTTTTACCATCCTTTTAACAAGTTAGCATCTAAGGCATATCTTTTGAAGTTTAAGATTAAAAAGGACTTATCTATTTGTTAGTACCATGCTCTAGGGGCTTATTTCAATCCATACAATGCCTTCTTTAGCTTACACACTTTGTTCTTGGAATGGGGGGCCTCAAACCCTAGTGGTGGGGCTGAACCATATACACCTTCTCCTTGAGGTCACCATTGAAGAACGTTGATTTAACATCCATTTGGTAAACTGGCCATGTATTGTGGGCAACCATCACAAGTACTATGCACATAGTGGTCATTCTAGCAGTTGGAGCAAATAAATCTTGAAAATCAAACCCTTCAACTTGTGAAAATCCTTGTGCAACCAATCTAGCTTTATACTTTTCTAAGGTTCCATCAATATGGTACTTGACCTTCTTGACTCACTTGGTGCCAATAATATTTCTCTTTGGTGTGGTCGATCCACTAGCTCCCAATTGTCATTCTTCATTATGTTGTCATTCTCAGCTTGCATAGCTGCCTTCCATGCTAGATCTGCAAGTGCTTCTTCCAAGTCAACTAGCTCCTTTACTTCTCTCATAATCTCAACTATCAAGGCCATATTGACTATGTGAGTAGAAGCCCTTCTTTACTCCTCTATTCTTTGAGACCTCCTTGGTCCATTTGCTTTCTTCTCAACAGATGTGCGCATAGGATTATTTTGGTCATAGAGCTACTTCACCCATCATGACAATGGCTTTTTTAGTGGTGTGATGTCAATTTGGTGAACTTTCTCTTCATCATCCAAAGATGATTCTTCCTCCTCCTTAAGGATAGGGGTAGCTCTTGGGACAGGTTCATAGTAGACTACTTCTTCGTTTGATGATAAAGTGGAAGAACTTGCCTTCTCCTTCTCCATTGTATGCGACTACTCCTTAAACACCACATCACGGCTCACTATGATCTTCTTTGCCTCTTGTTCATACAATTTGTAAGCCTTTTGCTCATCACTATAACCCAAGAAGATACATTTTTTGATTTTTGGTTTAAACTTGTTTCTTTTCTCATCATGAACATGTGCATAGCATTCACATCCAAAAGTTCTGAAATGTGAGACAGATGGTTTCTTACTAGTGTAAGCCTTATGAGGTGTTTTTCCCTTAAGAACCTTTGTGTAGCTCTGATTGAGAATGTAGACTACAATATTTACAACTTTGGCCCAAAAATGGTTTGGTAATCCATTGCCTTTTAGCATGCACCTTGCCATCTCCACAATGGTGCGATTCTTGTGTTCCACAACACCATTCTGTTGAGGTATATGAGGCGTCATCAATTGACACTTGATCCCTTTGCTCTTGCAAAAGTCTTCAAACTCCTTTGAGTTGAACTCACCACCACCATTTGTTCTAAATTTCTTCACACTTTTCCTTGTTTCATTCTTAACAAGCTTTAGCCATTCTTTAAACTTACCAAAAGCTTGAGCCTTATCATGAAGGAAGTATATCCACATCTTTCTACTGTAGTCGTCAGTGATCAACATGAGATAAGAAGATCCTCCCAATGCTTGTGTAGGCATATTACTGCACAAGTCAACATGTCCTAACTCTAGAGGAGCATTTGCTCTATTCTTGCTTTCTTGTGGAAATGCCTTTCTTTGTTGCTTGCCCATCATACAAGCTTCACATGGATTCTTTCGTTCAATAAATTGTAGTTAGGTGAGCAACCATACCTTGCTTATGCATCTCTTTCAAACTAAAAATCCAATGTGTCCAAACCTTTCGTGCCAAAGCTTACTTGTGCCCATTCCGACGGTGGCTATAAGAGCACTTAGCTCATGTAGGTTGTTCTTCCTTTCTCCTTTGCCAACAACTTTGCTAGCATTGTCAAGAATTTTTGCACCTATCTTGTTGAATCTCTCTTCATGACCAAAATTAGTTGTGGCAGTACAACTGATAACATATTTTCTCCTAATTTTTGGAGCACGCAATAAATTTGAAAGATTTTTTACTTCACCATTTGCAACAACAAAGGAAATAGTACATCTGCCCGTAGCAGCAAGGCATTTTGCATCGTTTTCAACCGTCACAATGATAGATTCCTATAGAGGCTACATAAAGCTATATAGACCTTTTTTGTTGGTCATGTGATGAAATGCACCACTATCAAACACCCATGAATCAGTGATAGATTCTTCTTCTCTTGAGGAACACACGTCCTCAATGGTTGCCATGAATAACTCCAGCTCTGCTTCAGTCGTGTGTTGGCTCTCTCCTTTCCCTTAGCTTTCAGCCTTAAATCCTCCTCCATTAATAATGCACAAAAGTCCTCAAAATTCAAAGCTTGAGGTCTCACCTGAGTATTAAGGGCAATTACCAATCCATCAAACTTTGGTGTACTCATCCGAAGACACTTCCTAGAGCTAGCTCCTTGCTAGTCTTTGGTATTCCAGCACCAACCATTTGGTTGCACTGATTTTTAATCCGAGTGATGAATACTTTAGTTCTCTCCTTCAGAAAACTTTGCCACTACTAATTGATTCTCCAAGTTTTGAATCCTTATTTGATTTCATGTTTTGTACTAACTTCTCAGTATAGTCCACGCTTTTGATGTCTTGGTTGTATGCTTAAATCAAAGTCAAAACACTATAAAAAAGCTTGTAACTAAGGCACATAGCTCATTTGCGTTCCTTTGTTTCCAAGCTCGTAGAAGATTTGCATTTGGAGAAATCATCACACTCAAATTTGATGGGTCGGTGGGCTGTTGTTCTCGGTCAGTCCCCAGTACCATCTTTAAGAGCTCATAAGAATCAAGGATTGTAGTGATTTTAAACTTCCACAAAGTATAGTTTGTATCATCTAACTTGTCTTCACTAAAGGTTGGTGGACGAATCCTCAATGTTTGAATAGCCATTACAACAGCATTGCCTCCAAAAGTGCTTCTTGATGCACTAGAACTACTTGCAGAAGTTGACATTGCTACTCCTTGCTATTGAAGCCTTTGCCTCTCGCATACTCTTTGATCCCTAGAGCCCCTTGGGTTCTAATACCATGTAAAAATTACATGGTGCAATGAATAGAATTTGAGCAAGAGATAGAGAAAGAGAGTATATAATAGATAAGAGGAGAACAAAAATTTTCTTTAACTCCAAACAAGCTGATACAAAGATGGCTCTGTCCACCTCTGCACTTCCAATGTGAAGCTTAGATGGCGATCTAGACAGAAGATAAGTGAAGAGCTTAAGGCTAGTTGGAATAAATCTGATTGGGTGTGAAATGATAGATCATGAAAGCTATGAAGGGGTCTACCTTTTATAGCATGTGAAGGGGGTCATGATGGATAACCTTCCATATGCACATGTGTCTTGTTGACCTTCCATGTGCACCTCCACTAGTTAGCCAAGGAATATTCCCTACCCCTAGCTAAGGGATACTTTCGTGGCCCTGGGATCCAAAATAGGGGTCCTTGATAACTTCCTTACCCCACAACTCGATGTGGCATGCCTCGAGTTGCTACTAGCTTCAACTACTCTGTCTAACCCAAAGGCTAGACCCACAAAAACGGACACCTTTTGGCCATCTAGTCACAAAGACCTCATCTGATATACAAGTCAGGACCCACCAACATCCAGGCTCACACATGGCTTCTCCTTGTAATGGGGGCCTTACAACTTTGAGCACCATCATGGATCATTGGTAGCACCTTACAAGAGTAGGGCATTGAGCATATTTAACACATCTTATGTATAATCCAACCCTTTTATATAGCCATTACTATAACAGCCCTCATAGTAGCCATTTTAGCCACTAGAGAAAAAGTCTTCTCAAAATTAATGCCATGAGTTTGCACATACCCTTTGGCAACCAACTATGCCTTATAGCACTCAATAGATCTATTTGACTTATGGTTCACCTTCTCATAAACCCATTTTCATCCAACTTATATGTTTCTCACACAAGACTAGATCAAAGCCTATACAATTTCCCTATTTCATTTCTTTGATCCCTTCAACATAGAAATTGTCAAGTTAACAAGCTTACAAACATGAAGGTAGTTCAATTCGGCTAATCCATGAGAAGTTTGAGGATGAAACAACATTCCAACACAAAGTATATGGTACAATCCATTTTATGGTATTACATTGCCTAAGAAACCACTTGTTGATGGAATTTCTCATGTTGGGATTAGTGGTCTAGTCCATCTGCCTTTTAGTTCTCTTTAGTACCCTATGATTAGTAGTAGTGCCCCTTTGGAGTCACTCCAATTAGCAAACCTCTTTTTATTAGAAAGTCCCAGCCCAAGGGATACTTATTCATGCCTTTATGACACTACTAACTATAATCTATAGATACACGCCTAGAAGCTACCTGCCTTCATCATATGTGACTTGTGGATATCCTAATTTGCTAATTTATGCAACCCTTGTACTTTTTTCTTCTTCAAATAAAGGTATCTTATATACCTGACATGAAAGACAGGGTTTCATGCCAATTGAATGGCACTTTGACTATCATAGTGCATTTTTGGCACGTCTCTTGCAAGGCTCAAGTCTCTCACTAGACAAGTCAACCATAAAGCTTCCTTGCAAGCCTTAGTGGGATACTATATACTCTACCTTAGTGGTAAAAAAAGTCGTACATGATTGAAATTGAGAGCTAAGAGACTACACCACCTATAAAAGTAAAGGTAAAACCTATAGTAGACCTCTTAGAGTTTAGACTCCTTGCAAAAATCAACATCTATATATGTAAGAATATATATATCCTTCCTTCCAAAGCATATGTACATAGACCTAATGTTGTTCAAGTATCTCATGATACTCTTTAGTACCTTTCGATACTTCTTGTCAAGGTTTGCTATATATCTACTAGTCACTCCCATTGCATAGCAATGCCTAGACATGTAGTAACAATGGTATACATCAAGCTATGAATTGCATATGTACATAGAACCTTGGCCATTTTAGCCTTTTGCTCATTTGACTTAGGGCTATTCTCTTAGCTAAGTTTCACATATGGATGCAATGAAACATTAATAACCTTTTGCCTCTCCATATTGAAACTCTCCAATATCTTCTAGATGTATCCCATCTAAGACAAATAGAGTAACTTTTGGTATTGAATCCTACATAATGTGCATATCAACATATCCTAAGTCCTTCATGTCAAAGGTTTCATGCAACCTTTTCTTTAAAGTATCCACATCTATGACTAACTTCCCAGCAATCAGCATGTCATCTACATAAAGAATTAAGATAATAAGACTACCACCATCCCTAGCCTTCCTTGTATATTGGCAATAATTAGTCGCACTCCTAGTGTACCCTTAGGATTGTATAAAGGTATCAAACTTATGATAATATTCCCTACATCCTATTTTAAACCATATAAGCTCTTATGTAGCTTACACACCAATCCACAACAGACCCCTTAGGTTGCTATATGTAAATATCCACATGTAAGTCCCAATGTAAGAAAGTGGTCTTTGCATCCATCTGAACTAACTCCATATCCTCTCTAGCAACCAAAGCAGGGACTCTTATCACAAGGTTCTGTGTTTAGGGAATGATTGTTATGGTAACTAGATTTCACCTATGAGCCTATAGGACTTGTCTATTAGTGTTTATGCTAAAATTTACATTGTCTATGGTTATGATAGTTTCTTTGATCTTAGCTACATTTAGATGATCAATAACAAGTGATAATACATTTTTTGGACAAGAAAGTGGTCATATTTAGTGACCCTCAACAAAGTTTAGTATCAATTTGGTATGACAAGGACCCTACATGGTAGCCTCATAAAATTTGGTGCAAAAAGCGAGCTTGAATTAGGCATCTTTAGCCTAAGCAAGATCATCAAGAAAAGCTCCAGATTTTGTCTAAAACATAACTAAAGAAAACATGGCATAACTAAAGGTGATTAGGGCAATACTAATTATGGATGATTGATGCATAAGCATTGATATGAGAGTCTTTGGACTATTGTGGATTCCTTTGTTCAGGGATTTTAGACTATTCACTACTATTCAATGCTTGCTTAGTGAGAGCTCTATCATGATTTAGGGTGATTCTATTGCATGTTATGCTCTCAATTGAGGGGTTTTGGTGGACAAATTTGGGATTTTTCTTTCTCACTATTGAAGATAATTGAAAGTAGGGATTTTATGACTGAAAACAAGGATCTTTGGGAAAATAAGGATATGATCTTTTGATGGATATGGGCTACTTTGGTTTTGATATGATTTTATGCATGTCGAAAGCCTTATTTTGGGTCAAAAATTTTGAGCATGGATTAATGTATAGCAAACTATAAATCTTTTGGGCTGAATCAAATCAAGTTTTCTTTTAGCTATCATCTCATATTAATTGTTTGAAAGGGATTGTATATGCTATACTAAATCTGAGCCAAAGCTCAAATATGATAAATACGAATTACAGTTAGGATATTGACTATTCCTTGTGTTCTAGTTATTTCAATTGTTTCTTGTCTTCTCTTCACTTGCTTTCCTTTTGTGAACTCTTCTTGCTAGAACTTCAATGGTTTAGGCTAAACATGTTTGTGAAAGCTTAAAGAAGAGTTTAGCAAGATGGGTGATGTTTCATGTTTTACAAAAGGTAATTGTTGCATGTTTTACTACCTATTTACAATAGCAATAACAACATTAGTTGGATGTTGATTCCAAGCATGAATCTATTGTCACTAAAGCTTTGCAGGCTGTGGAAACTAAAATTGTTTGATGGAAGAAATATTTCCAATTGTGTGAAGGTCTATGCTAAAAAGATGGATTTTTATGGGGTTTGTCCACATGGGATAAGCTAGTACCTTGTGTGGATTGCAATACATGAGTTGAAGTTGCACATAAGTAAAAATTATGTGATAGATGCAGATTGGGACAAGTTCAAAAAAGCTTTAAAGTATAAATTTTTAAATTGAATATAGGGGTTTGGTGACTTGCACAACTTCTATGGAGTAGGTTATGAAACCCAATAAAGAGCTACAACTTGCAAAGCTTTTGCGTAAAATTGAGCACATATTTGGGCAATTGGATACTACAGAGCAACAAGATCTTGAAATTGAGAAGATAGAGTTGTTCTTATAGGCTGTAGAGTTTGCTTTGCAGTTGAACTTTGAACTCACTTCAAAGAACATTTGGAAAATGAGACTACTAAATAAGGCTTAAAGACTAGTTGGCAAGACAACAAGGATGCTACTTCTATGCTGATTAAGAGACATAGGAGATGGATTTGAATGCATGTTGGGCCTATGCCTATGGTCACTAGTAAGTTTATAGAGCATGCAAAAAACTACTCTAGTTAAAGAGGATATTATGGATGAGCTAGTTAAGGGCGCCATGCACAATTTGCAGTTGAAATTTGCAAGGATGGAAGAAAAGGGTTGGTCTATTTGCACTAAGAGCCCCAATGCAGGAGGGATTTGTATTTGGTGTGATAATACAAAACATTAGTGCAGAGATTGCAAAAATTATAGGGATGCACTATAAAGGAATTTGATTTTGTTTAAAGATGCTAAGATCCACTTGTGCAATACTAGTTTATCACTTACGTGAAATTTTGGGAAGTGTAGAATGCAAAAGTTAGTGGATGAGATGGTTGCATGGAATGCATATGTACTAGTGGAAGCTACTACTTCGAGTCTTCAAATTGAGAAAAATCCTAGTTGTGTAGCAATTTTTAGTAAGAAATGATGCAAGGAAGAGTATTTGTGAGATGACAGGTTGGGATGCATTGATAGACTCCTTTTTTGTCTATGTATATCTTGCTAGATCATAGAATACTGATGTGATTGTGGAAGAGAAAAGAAAGAGGGACGATGGCAATCTTAGTACATCTAAAGGGGTTACCAAAAGGAGTAGTAGGTTTGATTTAGATCAACCACTTGTTGCACCTCCTATTAGGCATATGCTCAAATATACCGTTGAAGATATTGCAAAAAAGAAAAAGCAAGGGTATGCAAAGTCTAAGGGGAAACATGATACAAATTGCAATCAGACATTGAAATTGTAAATAACAGATTTAAAAAAGGTTCTTGAGGAGTGTGTCCTAAAGTTGAATATTCACTCTTGGGGAGGGATGTTTCATAGTTTGTAGAGACTCGTAGCACATGTTATAAGTATTCCTTTATGAGATACAGAGATGGCATATCCTATGTATCCTCGTTCGATGCATTATAAATGGGTTGTTGATTTGGTGACCATACATGTGGGACTTTGGTAGATGAGGTACATTGTTTTTGCTCGTGATGAGAACCTTACAAATGAGGTTGAAGTTCATGCTTTGAGGACTAACGACACAAGTGCTCTATGCAAGTTCCTTGTGTTTGTCATGATGGAATTCAAGAGTTTGCACAACTACTTTTGTATGCATTATAGGTTGATTGCACAACTCATAGTGTTGTTGTTGAGTGCTGAAATGATTGTATTTTTAGCTTTTTTTTTTAACTTTTGGATGGTTTTTGGTTGATTTTAAGGATTTATCGATTGATTTTTGGTGAGTTGGAAGTGTTTTGGAATGTATTGGGATGGGCTGAGTATGTTTGAGAATCTTATGATGGTTTTTGGTTGAAATATAATGTTCTGATTAGTTTTGTGATGTGTCTATTTGGTTCTGATAGGGTATGTTTTGCCTTTGTTTTGATATGTTTTCTTCATGTTTGTGAGGTAGGGATTGTGAATAAGTCTTTTAATGAATGATTAAGAGAATTTTGAATGGTTTTGGATGATTTGAAGTGGTTTTGGTTGAAACTATATAGTTTTTATGTGTTCTGTTGACCGTCTATAATGTTCTACTGAGCTTCTGTAGAGAGCCTATGTCCTTGTTTTGTTTTCCTTCTGTAAATATTTTGTTGGATGGATGTTTAGCTTGGGAATGTTTTGCAATCTTGGAAGAGGAAGAATGCAAGCTCAAAATAGCTTGAAGAAGTAGAAAAAGTAGTTGAAGAAGACTTGAAGTGAAGACTATAGTGACAACGATAATAGTAATCTCTCAAGGGACATTGTAGTGGCTCTGGTAACTCTTTGTATTACACATACCTCTTGGGAGGGGTATCCATGACCAAGAGAGAGTTATTGAGGATTAATCATTGTAATTTTGATGTAGTATTATGAGAGATTGACAAAAGACTATTATACATTAAAGATGAATACTATGTGATGAAATTCCATTCAAAGTGGAGCATTATTTTGTTTTTTTGTGGTTATTTGATGGATTCTAAGAAGAATGTGAAGAATGTGATCAATTTTATTAAAGGCAAAACTGTGGGAGATTCTTTTAATGATATTGCATGAAGATTTGTTATGCTTGGTATTCTTTTTCCTACTGTGGTTACATAAAGGATGAAAACAAGCTTGTTGATGAATACAAGATAGATTTTCTTGTAGTAAGATACACGTTTCCTTGGTGTTCTCTCAAGAGATCCATGTTTTTGGTGCGCAGCTGGGGAGAACTACCATCAATAAGCACCACCAGAAGTTGAAAATGGAAGAAGTGGCACTATTGAAGAGGAAGAAAAGCAATGAAAGATTGTAGAATTCATGCTACTATTGAAGATTTGGAGATCTTCATTGCCAAAGCCACTTTCTACAAGAAGCGCATCTCTCAACGGTGGCAAAAGCATGTCACTATCTTGATGCGGGCTCTATGTGACAGACTGATCCCACTGTCTTTTGAAGCTACAAAAAGTTGTATCACAATAGCGAATTGTTTCCTACAAAACTGAAAAGAGAAGTAGAAATAGAGAGAATGACCATCCATGGGAGATTTGGTCTTCATTGAATAATTTCTAGACATTATCAAGTGGGAGATAGTGAAGAAGCTTTAGGAGTTGTGTTAGTAGAAGTTCACAAGAATAAGAAGGAAAAGAGTTGCAATTTGTTTGTGGATGCTCAATAGCAAGAGACATGGGATGCTTAGTGCACTAATAACCTTCTGTTTGTCCAATTGGCAACCCACTAGAAGCTAGTAGACAGAGTGTTCTTCATAACCTATGCTATTGAAGCTCTTTAAAATTGGTATATCAAGACAATGGCACTATTCGAATTCAGAGACATTGAAAGAAGGAAGTAGTAGAAGAAATGTTGGTAAGAGAGTCTTCTAGAGATTAAAGCCCTTCTAATTCTATTATGTTTTGAAGGACAAACAAATTGGGTGGAGCTAACTTCCTGATGAATGACATGATTAAGAGGCAAGCACTAGAACAAGTCCAGAGATACATGAGAAGAGGGAATGCAAAAATCAAAGCTGAGAACAAGCTAGTAGTAGAATCCTCCTTTGATGCCCTTGTGACACTCTTTAAAGAAGTCCCAATGGGGAATCAAGGTTCCCTTCCCAGCCAGATCCATCTTGGAAACATTGATGGCAAGCTAGTGAATATAGTCTTGTTGCCAATCTTTAAGGGAGAGTACAATGAAGACCCTAATCTTCATGTAGCTAAGTTCATGGTAATATGTGTAGCCAATAATGCCAGAAACCTCAAGCATTGGTTGGTGATATTCCTTGCCACTTTCAAAGATGCGGTGTTTCAATGGTACGAGAGACAAGCAGTAGGAACTTTTGCATATGGGACGACCTGAAGGTGGCCTTCCTTACTAAATTTAGACGTGAAGGTTTTGAAGAGCGGATGTGAGAGGAGTTCATAAACTTAATTAAACAGTCCTCTAGTGAATGGGTGGAAGCGTATGTCTCTAGAATAGAATCCATACTACTAAAGAGATGGACCAACCATCACTTGGATGAAGGCATCCAGACGGGGGTTTTTCTTAAAGGCTACAACTAGAAGTTGGCAAGTTTGTGGAGCTGAGAATACCACTTAATCTACAAGTTGTGGGAAGGTGTGAGATTGTATGATGAAGTTGAAGCAAGGCTATTGATGACCTCAGGAAGAGGAGTCTTACCTCCTCCCATGCCAAGAATGGTATATCCACCAAATGCAATCCCATGGACTGTTCCCTATCCCTACCCTCAGATGCAAATAATGCCACAATATAGTGCACCGAATTCAAGTAGCCGCAACAAATAACAGTACCTCAAATGATGATTCAACCACAATAATAGCTGCATTTTTGCCACTGCTAGATGCATTCAATTCCAACTTGATTTCTTCTGTAAATAGCAATCCAATAAGCTCCTCAAAGTCAGGCATAGAGCCTCCTCTAACTAAAATAGAGGTATCCAAAGATTTGAAAGTTGGTCCAAGTCCATTTATTGTCACTGACACTAAATCATCATCATCAACAGGTGCATTACAAGTACTTGCCTTTTTGATATGAAGAATCAATGTTTCTGAAATACATATGGAGATCCAATGTAAAACCTTCATGTTCTTCCCTGTCCAATCCTTTACGCTTTCTTTTGCTCTTTAGTTGGATGTTCAAGAACTTCTGGACATTCATCATCACCTGTTATGAGGTCCTGTAGACCTCTATCCCCATCAAAAAATTCTCCATCCTGCAAGACCAAACACTATAATTGTCTTTGGTCAATTTGTCTCCCACAATCTGAGTGATCTGTGCCACATCAAATATTATGGCTGCTGCAAATTTAGAAAAAAATAGTAATACAAACTATCCACAAATGATATTCAGTAGTATTCCCCAATCCGGAACATCAATGGTCCAATCCGAGACCAAAAACCATAAAAAATAGTCCAAAAATGCATGTAAAAATAGCTTCCAGCAATATGATTGTCATACATGTGTCCAAAATATGTCATGAACATCCATCCATGATGCCAACAATTCATACATTTAGTTCCCAACAAGAAACATCCGATTCAGATCCCAAATGATGTCCGTAGGACCCAAAATGTATCAAAACATGGGTCTAAAATTGACAATCTTTCTGCAAATTTTCTGCAGTTTTTTTGTGCCAAGCTGGAAGTACATATCAAGTGAAGCTACAAAAATTTTCCCAGAAGCATTATCATCGATCGATACTGAGGTTTGGATGCAAATCAGCCACGAACATTAGCTTCTGCCATTCGTCCTCGCAACCAGTGGTATGCATCATGGCATCACCAATGATAGCAGTCCCAGAGAATCAAGAAGGACAGCATTGACCATAAATTGAGGATTGTATTCAATAACTGAAGGAACTCACTCAGATAAACCACTCAAGGAACCCACCAATAGGAGAGGACCCAAGATGTAGACAAACCATCAACGCACGAAGTAGGACCAAGTAGGTGGCGTCAACGAAGTGGATTTGACAAATCTACTCAACCTGATCGACAGCTTGGTGGAGCACGACAACAGGACTATGGCAGAAGAAGGCTCAGACCATAGGTCTAATGAGGAACTCGACTTAAATGTCTTCCTGGAGGCTATTCAGCAGCAGCTAGTCAGCGGCTACGATGCACTCGCTCGGTACGAGCACCACGGCAGGACGGTAGACGCTATCATCGCAGACCTAGAAGAAGAGAGGAAACTAGCCCGCAAGGCTTTGCAAAGCATAATCGAATACAATAGGGACCAGTAGGCTAGGAGCCAAAGGCAAAGCACGGAGTTGCGTGAGGTACAATGAGTGCTGAACTTAGCAGGAAGAAACCGAACAGATCACGAGAGAGCCCTAGAAGGAGACTTGACGTTGAGCGAGATTCTCATGAAGTGGCTACTAGATAACATGGTAGCAGAGCAAAGTGCTGCGGCACTAGCGACATCTCTGCTCTAGGATTAGGAGCAAACCAAGGCTCAAAGAGCCAGTCTAAAATCCCTATCGTTGCCAAGCAACTCGACAAATACCAACTCCACGACGATCCATATAGCTTTGTAGAGCAGTTTGAGCAAGTCTGTGAAGCCAACGGCCTCAACTACCTGACTCAATGCTCTCAAGCATTCAGGCTCTGCTTAGATGACAAGGGAAGGACTTGGTATACAAGCCTAGATGCTGCAGAACAAGCCAATTTCAGTGGCCTCAAGAAGCTCTTCATTAAGAGATTTTTTGAGCCTGGATACTTCGACAATCGCTTGATGAACGTCAAGCAGAAAGAGAAGGAGGACATTTGCGACTGCATAACCCACGTGAGGAGTCTCTTCAAGAGAATCCCTATGGGCGAGCAACTGACCGAAAGAGCAGTTTTGACTGTATTCATCAGCGGAATTCGAGATGAGGAGTTATATAAGGCTTTGGTAGGCAATTCGAGCTTGCAGCGAGACACGCTAGCCAGAGTGTTTGAGAAAGCCATCAGAGTCGATGATCAGCTGAAGGAGTGGAGCTCCAGGAGCTCGAACCTAGAAGAGACCAACTCGCGAAGCTCAGAGGGAGTGTCAGCCTCTAGTGAGCGATCAGTCCCATCATCCCAAGATAAGAGGAAGGCCACCGAGACGGAACCAAGACTTGGCTGATGTAAAGATGGAGTTAGCCAGGTTGCAAGACATGTTGAGACGACCCACTCGCCCACACGTCCAATGCATGTACTGTGGTGGAAACCACTTGCCAACCGAGTGTCAAGACCCTAGGTCAAGACGTTGTGCTAATTGCGGTAGGTTCCGTCATGACGTCGCGCATTGTAGATTACCAAGAAGACTTCCGTACTCGCAACCCTACGGCCAACCTTACCTAGTCAACAGGCCGCAACCATTCTTTGGAAGGGGAACCCCATTGGCCCTCCCTGCGCCTAATGACATTAAGCCAACTGTTCCTAGGATGGACATAAACCCTACTGGCATACCCAGACCACCTGGTCCTTACATGACCCACCATCGACGAGCCATGCTCCAGCAGTCCACTATATGGAAGAACCAAATGAGGAAGAAACTTACATATGCCCTTATGTCTCGCATGACGATGAGGGAAACACTGTCCTCATGGATTATCGCCCCGTGCCGGTGATGGCGTTAGGAAGAGGACGAGGTAGAGGCCTAGGAGGGTAGACGCAGGATCCAATCACTTGTTGGACTTGTGGTTACCCAGGTCATGTCTCATCACGCTGCCCTGAAAGGGAGCAGCAGAACATAGACAAGGCTGACCAAAGGTGCGCTGAGTGCGGAATCACTCATCTCTTTGTCGATTGCCCAAAGCGAAAGCCATCTTCTAGCTTAGCCAACGTATTATCTATCCCATTGGGGCTGTTTGGAGTCGAGAACCTCGATGGGGAGGCGACACCTATTCCATTACGGGTCATGACCCGTGCTCAGACAAAGCAGGCCGGCATATCACTGCCAGGACCTGGCAACCTTGACGCAGCTTCGATAGGGAAGAAAAGTCACAGGCGGAAGAAGAAGAGGTTGGAAGCTAAAATCGCACTAAAAACGGAGAGTGCTATAACTTTGCCTGCTGGAAAGAAGGTCTCTGATGTAGAGGCAGAGACTTCAGCCCCTAAGACGGCCGAAAAGGGAAGTGCTAAGGTAGGGGAATACCCGCACCCAAAGCGACAATTAGAGGCCATAGAAAAAGTGAAGGAATGGGTGAAGGAGGCTTAAGAGCATCTAAAAGACGCTGAGCCCATCATAGGGAACGAAATCGACAACCTCTCCAGCATAAGCACGCCAATCTCACCTCCCCAACCAGAGTTGGGAGAAGCAACTGCACCACAAGCAGTGCCGCTAAGGCCAAGCCTTGGTGCTACAGGGCCGTGGTTCAGTCATGGCCATTGGTCAGGACGATCCAGGTTAGGAAAGAGACGAGTACCCAATGATCTCCTGACCACACTAGGCAACATCCCACCCTATGGCAAGATCTTAAGCAGTGGGTTGAAGGGCCAAGAGAGCAGGTCACGTCATACCCTCATGACCATGATGCAGAGACGCAAATACCGAGTTTGACACTGCATTCTATGCCTAAATCCTTACACGTCAATGTCTTTTGGGAAGGTTTCGAGATGCATGCAGTCTTACCGGTTCTAGCCCTAGGTAATGCAACGAGAAAGGGAATCGTGAACGGGAGCTGGGGTTAGTGTGCTTAGCCATGGGGTACTTCAGACTTGGGAAAATCCGCCTGTCAAAACTGCTAGGTTTAATGTCACATTAGCAAACGGCATGAGAGTCAAGCCATTCGGGGTGCTTAAGTATTGGCCAGTGAAGATCGCAGGTGTCCAATTCTCTGTGGACTTTATAGTCATGAAGGGAGTGGACTATGATATCCTATTAGGCCGACCCTGGATGCGCAATGCTAGAGTCATCGAAGATTGGGGTAACGGCTTGATCTTCCTTGGCAATAGAATGGATGCTGTGAGAATAGAGATGGACACTTGGAAGACCTCACCAGTCGACTTAGATGCCATCTCTACCATGCTCAGGGGTAACGCCCAGGTCAAGAAGTCCTATGGGCCCTTGACCAAGTATATCCCATGCCCAGAGGATGAGTGAGATTGGATGCATGTTCTCGCTACAATGGACCTGCCGTTCTCTGATCACGAGGCATATGAGCAAGCCATCAAAACAATCAGCAAGTCTAACGACACACCCTCCGCACCAGTCTACATGATGGCAAGAACCCTTCGTGGGAAACCTAAACCTGTCAACTTCCAAGTCCCAACCAACAAAAGGGAACTCCAGGAGATACTGGAATACTTAATGGACAAGCTAGCTGGCAATCTAGTTGCAAACTTCAAACCACTCCATGATCTCCTAGATGAATCCAAGTGGTAATGGACCAGAGTGCATGACTTAAACCTCATGTATAACTGGGCCCTAGTTTCTGACCACTAATGATAAGAGATATACCAAGCCCTAGGAGACGACAAGTAGTCTGAAAAAGAGGACTCTAACAACGAATACGAAGACTACCAATCTTTCAGTGATAAAAGTGAGGGTGAGGTAGACGCTGTGGAGTACGACACTGAAGGGCAAGAGATAGAGCAAATACGAGCAGACTCCAAGCCGCAGAAAAAGAGTATCTTCAGGATAGAGCGAGGAGTCATGTGCATGGAATGTGATCGTGCCTGGTTGGAACACATAGGGGCCATAGATCTTGAGTAAGCGGGCCTAGCCCAGCCAGGAACGACATCAGTGCTTAGGATAGAGTCGCCATTCGAACTGTGCCCACTAGGGGAGACCACCTCTTCTAGCGACGGCGGGGAGTTCAACTCTGAGTTAGAGATTAGTTCGGATGGTGATCCAGAAATCCCTAGGCTGCCAGATGCACCAAGGGGGATCTACCCGTCCATCTGAGGCGCAGACGATTAAGGTAGAAAAAAGCAAAACAACCCAGGGATACACAAACGGAAGAATAGCGAAAACCGTAGGACCTCCCTAAACGATTTATGAAATTCAAAAAAGGGGATAGGGTAGTAGTTTTGTTAGGTGCCAAGCGTCAAAGGCAAATGAGCGAACCAATCGAGGGACCAGCCAAGGTCAAGGAGACGAACCTAGCCCAGGAAGGGGAAACACCTCGACTAGTCTTCATTGCCGATGACTTGAATGAGGAAGAAGAAACGAGTCTTGTCGCTCTCTTGTGAGAGTACATAGACGTGCTCGCCTGGTCCTTAGAAGAGCTTAAGGGGGTAGATTCGAGTGTCGTGACTCACAACATACCCATGACGCCAGACGCAACGCCAGTCAAGTAGGGACCGTACCCTATGAATCCAAAACATGCTCATGCTGTCAAAGAGGAGATTAATAAGCTGATGAGAGAGGGATTCATTTACGAAATTGAACACACAGACTGGGTGTCACCCATAGTCATCATGATGAAGAAGAATGGAAAAATCCAAGTGTGCGTCAATTACAAGAAGGTGAACACTGCTACTAAGAGGGACAACTATCCATTGCCGTACACCGAGCATATGCTTGAGAAAGTGGCAGGAAAAGAAGCCTACAGTTTTCTGGATGGCTTCTCAGGATACAACCAGGTGCAAGTACATCTTGTGGATAGGCACAAAACTGCCTTTGCCATTGAGTGGGGCATCTTCGCTTACATAGTCATGCCCTTTGGGTTGACTAATGCCCCAGCCACCTTCCAACGCCTCATGTGCACCATCTTTAAAGACATGCTTTGCAAGGAATTGGAAGTCTTTGTCAATGACCTCTGTGTCCACTCGACTTGGATCAAAAACTTAGACAAACTCCGTGCGGTCTTTGAGCGGTGTTGCTTATATCGTCTCTCCTTGAACCCCTTAAAGTGCCAGTTTTGGGTAAAGCATGGATGCATCTTAGGGCATGTGGTGTCGAAGAACGGCATTGCCACTGACTTTTCGAAAGTTAGAGTTATTGTCGACCTTCCACCCCCAATCAACTACAAGGGAGTTCAATGCTTCCTAGGCCATACGGGGTACTATCGGCGGTTTGTACTGAACTATGCATTGATCGCCAGACCCTTGTACAAGCTGCTGATCATCTTCGAATGGACCGAGGCATGCCAATGAGCATATGAAGAGTTGAAAAAGGCTCTAACCACAGCACCAATTCTACGAGCCCCAGATTGGACCATTACTTTCCATATGCATATCGATGCTTCTAAGTTTGCCGTGGGGGCAGTGTTGTGCCAGCCTGGTGAACACAACTTAGACTATCCAGTGAGCTTTGCTAGCAGACAACTCATTGAGATGGAAATGAACTATTCGACGACAGAAAGAGAAGGGTTAGCCATGGTGTTTGCTGTGAAAAAATTCCAGCACTATCTATTGGCCACACCTTTTACCTTTTTTGTGGACCATCAAGCCATGCTCTATCTAGTAAACAAACCTTGCGCTATAGGATGCATAACTCGGTGGCTTCTTTTGCTCTTGGAATTCGACTTCTCCGTGGTTGTACAAAAAGGAAAGCAGCACTACATGGCTGACCATATATCATGCATTTCCATGGGAGAAGCCGCTAGACAAGGCATTGTTGACGAATTACCCGACGCCCATCTCTTTAACCTGTCCAGTGAGAGAGATTTATTCAAGGCTAATCTGACGCCATATTGGGCGAATGAATAGTCCAAGTGCTTGAACACGGACTGCTTGATCGACTGATAGAAAAAGCTCGACTTAGGCGATTAATCCTTAAGATCCAGCCCTATCAACAACTGATCGCAGGCCAACTCTATAGGCTAGGGCAAGACGGATTGCTGCGCAGATGCGTGTGCGAACATGAGATGCACAGTGTGCTCTCAGAAGCGCACAACGGCATTGCTGGAGGGCACTTTAGCAGCGACACGACAACACGAAAAGTATTGCAATCTCAATTGTGGTAGCCCATGCTTTTCTGCGATGCAGCACGATTCGTCAAGCATTGTGACGAGTGCCAATAGACAAAAGTCCCAATTTGCAAGGATCAGATGGAGTTGACCCTAGTTATCGCACGCCAACCCTTCGAAAAATGGGGAATTGACTTCATAGGATCCATCAGTCCTGTGACCCAGTATTCACAGGCCAAGTACATCATTGTGGCCACGGACTATCTCATGAAATGGGCAAAGGCAAGAGCGACACGAAAAAATGACTCTAGGATGACTACCAAGTTCTTATGGGAGCAGGTGATCTCGTGGTTCGGCTACCCCATCGAACTGGTCAGTGACCAAGGCATGCACTTCATCAACGAAGTGATAGCGCATCTCCTATCCACCTTTCTCATCATCTGTCGCAAATCCTCGCCATACTACCCTCAGGCAAACGGACAGGAAGAATCCACGAATAAGATTCTTATCAATGTCTTGACCAAGGTGGTCTTAGCCTCACACAGTGACTGGGACAACAAGCTGATGGCAGCTCTGTGGGCTTACCGCACAACTTATAAAACGGCTGTCGGATCAAACCTCCTTCAGGCTGACCTATGGAACTGAAGCGGTTCTACCGTTAGAATTCTTCGTTCCTAGCCTGAGAACAGCACTTCAAGAACGATGGGAAGGAAAAGAGGCATGGATGCAACACTTGGTTGAACTCGAGCGCCTCTCAGAGACTCGCCTTCTAGCCACCCATGCGCTTATATGTGAGAAGGCCCGACGCAAGAGTTGGTTTGACAAGCATGTCAAGCAGCGTGACTTTAAACAGGGCGACATAGTGCTCCTCTACTCAGTTAAGGGGCATAAGCAGAAAATGAAATTTAGAGGTCTTGGACCTTTCAAAGTTCGTGCGATCAGTCACATAGGCAATGTCGAGCTCGAGACCTTAGGCGGTGAGGGCATAGGCTTCTTCAATGGTAGTCGTGTCAAGAAGTACTACCCTCCCACCCATCCTTTGCACGAGCCCCCGATGTTAGAACCGCCTAACAAGATACGAGTGGCCACAATCACGGAGATTGATGATGAGGATGAGGAAGCCGTAGAGCCCGCATATCTCCATATCATGGTCACTGCAAAACAAACATGCACTTTCAATGCCTTGATTGACGAGGGAGCAGATTTCAATGTCTTAACTCATGATCATTGGACTCAACTTGGCAGACCACCACTTCAACCCACTAATGTGAAATTAAGCCCATATGGGGCCCATTCCTACGCACTTCTCGGCAAGTGTAGAGCCATCGCTTCTATGAAGTCTGAGACTGTCCCAATGGTTTTTTATGTGTTGCCAAACGCTAAACATGCAGGCACGGAGTCACTATTGGGGGCAAACTTTCAAAAAGCAGACTCACTGCAATGTTGATTATGAGTCGCAGCGCATCCACCTCATAATAGGCAACGTTCGCATTATCACAACCTTCAGCAAGGGCTGCACGAGCTCATCACTGTCAGCAACGCCACCGGTAGAAATATCCGTAACCAACTCCAAGGAGGGGGAAAGTGTGTGACCACCACCTCCCAGATTTCATGAATCACAGCCCACAACAACAAAACCTATGGCCCAGCAGCCTAAATTTCAATGGCAGCCTAAGCAGCCGCAACCGCCGCCTAGGAATCGACGCTCCTATCCTCATAAAACCAAAAACTCTAAATCTAGGAAGCCAAGACCCAGTCACAGCAAGCGCCGCATGCTCAAGCAAAGATGGGTCCCTAAAACCCTCTTGCAGCCAAGGCTACTACGTGGGCAACACCTGGCTGTGGATCCCTAAGGCCTACACGGCCAAAGGCACTACTCAAACGCCGCCCTCAAGCTTGATCAACCCAAGTCCCCTAAACCCTTCAAACCATTCGCCACAATGCTCTCCAAATCCACAGCCATCCAACTCATCCGCGCCTAAACCCAAGAACATCACACAAGCCTATCGGCCCGAACAACAGACTCTGTCACATGAGTCATCCTCCGACCAAGTCAACCCGACTCCCCAAATCATCCCTAAATGCAGCAGGCCATCCATCGTGGCTGCTCCTAATCCGCCCATAATCCAAGCAGCCCAACCGCAGACTCAAGAACACTCCCAACTGCAACTCTTCATTGTCACCAGTGCTAGTTCTAGCAAACCGCGACTACCCATCGGCCTTACGCCCTCCTATGAATGCAAATCCTTTTTAGCATTGGCCGCCAACCTCGCTGAGGATACCTGGGATGATGTGGTGGAATGCATTAAACGACTAGACACCACCTTCATGTCGCTAGCACTAAGCTACGACCGCTTGGACCAAGGATTATTGGAGGAACCCTTTGCAACTGAAGTTCAAACCATGCCCTGCTTTTGGGAGACCTTTGAATTCGCATTTGCAAATGCTTCTCGCTTCGCTGCTGAATTGCTCAACAGCGAGATCTCTAAGGAGCAAGCCATCAAACAGCGCCTCATCACGTCATACGATCAGCGAACCACTTCTGCTATCATTGATCAAGAAATCACAGTGTTATCAAAGCTCATTGATACTGACTCCCCATTCTTGAGGCATTGGTACACTCTTAGGCTGCAATGGGAAGTCGAAGGGTGCCGAATAATGACCAATGCTGAGCAACGCCGCGCTATCAAAACAGTGGAATACGACCTCACATATCTCGTGCCAACCTCATATCGAGTGTTAACCACTCTTCGGGGCCGACCCATGGAAGAACACATCAAAGGACACCCCTATCTCGACCGCTTGTTGACTGCGGAAGAGTTACACATTGCTAGCCGTGTCAACTCTGGTGACTTCCTAACAGATGTTCTCACATACATCATGCAAGTGGGAACTCAACCCTCTGATCTGGACCGTGAAGCTCACTTAGAATACAACCCCCAGTTCTATGATTGGCTCCTTCACAAGTAACTCCTACGCCACCATGCCAAATGCTCTTGCCCTTCTGACTCTAAATACTGGGAAGGATTCTTCTCAAGCTGGAAGGGGAGGGGGTGAGGGGAATCAAATCAGGCCAACCAAATCAAAATTAGTGAAACACATAAACATATATTATGAAAAACGCGCAAAAAGTCAAAGGCTGAAAAGGAAAATCTATAGTGGTTCTTAATGAATTCATTCAAAAAGCATAGAGTTTCTTTTTTTTTCAGCAATCAACAAATTACTATGTGGAAAGCACTAATGAAAATTTTGGTTTGACAGGAATGAAAAATGTCGCAACAAGACCGTGCCCACCGGCTTCCATTCACAGAAGAGGAAAGAGCGCAGTACAACATCACCTTAGAGAGCCGCGTCTACAACCAACTAAAATTCCGAGCTATTCATAATATAGAAGGATTGGTGGCCAAGGAAGAGGCAGCCAGGAGAGCCGTTGAAAACTGCAACTTCACCAAGTACTTGGAAAGATTCGCACAAGAACCCGACCACACAAGCTGTGTGGAATTTCTTAGGTCTTACGACCCCCACAACGGATATAGCAATGTCACAATAGAAAGGGGACAAAATGCCAAGCAAGTGTTGGTTCGCTTAAACCCTGCCTGTTGAGAAACACGGATCTAGAGCTAGTTAGCTATGGTGGACGCAAATCAATTACACGATACATTATCAAAATGAGAGATTGTAACTCAAGTGAATTAGGTTCCAAGATAGATTAGCTTGGACTCATAAACACAATCTTGAGTGAATCAAATTGATAGTGCCATTACATTGAAATGAGTGTCAAGTACATGCCTTTATAGCTTTCCAACTTCTCCACTGTCCTCACTGTGCATATGGGATTCAGGATAGCTCTTCTTAGAGCATACATTATTTGTCTATTTCTCAACACGCCCCCTCAAATGATGAGTCCCTACACTCGCTGGCTTCCCCCCCCGTACATGATAACATGGCCCGGAAGACTAGCTCATAGGCAGCCTAGTCAAGTTAAAGCTTGAGACTTTACATCTTGGCAAGAGTTTTACAAATCAAATCCACTAAGGGAAACATATTTCTTAAAATAGTTTGTCATAGTTGTTGATGGTAGCGGAAGTATCTTTTTCTTCTTCTTCTTCATTCATGAATTGATTTTGGTGGTGGTTATTCTGCATCTGCTATGCTCTTTTCTTGTGGAAGCATTCACTGGCAATATGGCCAGTTTTACCACAATAATGACATGTCATCCAATTCCTGTTGTTGGTGTTGAATCCTCGACCTCTTTCCTTGGGTCCAGTAGCTCCTCTAGTGTATAAGAGGTTTTCCCTTGAGCTGGTCTCTTTTATATCTTTGCTTTTAAATTGGCTTTCTCCATCAAGCAGTGAGTGCTCAATATCTTTGAGCGAGAGACTCGGAACATTACTTAGAGTGGACACAAGGTTCTCATATGGATCCTTTTTTACACTTGCAAGCAGTACGTCTATTGCTTCATCTTCATCAATATTCTTTTTAAGAGTTGCAAGTTGAGTTTTTAAACTCTTAAACTTATTAATGTGTATGGTCATAGAAGCACTGCCTTTGATATCCAGTTTATAAAACTGCATGAGAAGTTTTACCTTTGAATTCTTTGCTTGGGTACCAAACATTCTATCCAGTTCCTCCCAGGCGGTTCTAGCATTTCTTATGCCAGATATATGATGTAGCACATCATCACTTAGTCCCCAGGCAATGATGCCTAGTGCCTTATTATTCATCTTCTTCCATTCTTTGGATTTGAACTGGTCTTCTTCAACGAACCCGTCTTCATCATCTTCCTTCTTGTTATCTGCATCATCTTCAAACAAGTCCCATAAGTCTTTCCGCATAAGATGGTACATGGTCTTCTCCTTCCAGGCGTGGAAGCCTTCACCATTAAATTTTGCTATATGTTCCACTTCAGTCATCTTTAGTAGGAGGTCTTACCACGAGAACTCTTGGGTAGTGTCTATCCTTTTTACAAGAAGATAAGGGTTTCGATAATTGTGCAAGAAAATAATTTCATGCGGGAAGGTCTTACCAATTGGCAATCTTGCTCAATGGCAGTGTCTAATCCCGTACAAGTGCTTCAGATATTGAAGAAATGGCACAAAATGCTAGTGTCTAAAGAAACTTGATGGAGTAGAAAATCGATATTAAAAACTAAGATCACCGTGAATAGCTTAGAGTGTGGGAGAGTTGATTTGAAACGAGAGAGTGTGAACAGGGGTATTTGGAAAAAGGCTTATTGAAGCCTTAGAGATAAGGCTCTTTAAAGCCTTTAAAAATTTAGTTGTGAATTGCTGGAAGAGCCCGCCAATTCTGCACACGTCACTGTGAAATGCCAGACTGTAGATTAGCCTTTCATACGGCCTGTCTGCGCTCTTGGATGATGCGTCAGTCGTCTTATTTCTGCGTTTTTTTTTGCGTTTCGGCTGTCAGGAGTTTCTGGTTTGGGTGACCAGTTTCAGGCAGTTGCTTTCCTGCTGTTGGGCAATTAGGAGTTCCTCGTCTGGGTGATTAATTTGTTGGAGCAGCCCAAATTTTCCATTGAGTTTGGGCTTCAAGGTGCTGTTGTGAGTGCGCCATTTGGGGCAATCCTCTGGGGCCCTCAGATTTCTGGGTTTTGCCAATCAATCTTCAATTCCTTTCATTGGATCATATTCACTGTTCTGAGGACCGAACTACTATTTGTCAGTACCTGTATTGATTGTTTTGTCTTCCTCAATCACAACCGAGGAGTAGAAGAAGAGGTCTGCCCCATCATGTTTGCTTTCCCTAAAGATGATTTTAGGGACATTGAGAGCAGCCCCGCTCTGCAGCAAGATAGATTAGTCTGATCTGAGGTAGTTCCAGACTCTCCACCTAACAACCCAAACACCAAGTCTTCTCAACTTGAGCTCTGTTCCTTTCTCTCTATTTCTCTGTTAAAAAAAAAAACAGCCCCTGTGCTTTATGGAGTAAGCATGCCCTTTGCTCCAGGTAATAAGCTTCAATATAAACTCTAAACTGATCTTCTTGAGTAGCAGCACTTTCTTCCTTGAGCTCCTTTGGTAGCACCTCCTTCCTTAAGCTTCTTCTCCTCGTACACACAATGGATGTTGGATGGTTTGAAAGATTGGGATTGGAATGAGCTTGTAAAAGGAGAAGAATGAAAGAGGGAAAATCCTAGAGCATACACAGAAGAAGAGATTCCACCTACTAGCTTCCTAGCTCAGCCATGGCTCTGATACCATGTTGAGAAATACGGATCTAGAGCTAGTTAGCTATGGTGGACGCAAATCAAACACACGATACATTATCAAAATGAGAGATTGTAACTCAAGTGAATTAGCTTCCAAGATATATTAGCTTGGACTCATAAACACAATCTTGAGTGAATCAAATTGATAGTGCCATTACATTGAAATGAGTGTCAAGTACATGCCTTTATAGCTTTCCAACTTCTCCATTGTCCTCACTATGCATATGGGATTCAGGATAGCTCTTCTTGGAGCATATATCATTTGTCTATTTCTCAACACCGCCTTGGTGGAAAAGGCGTTGGGACTAGAACCAAAAATGGAAAAGAAGCAGAAGAGAGATGTGTACGCCATGCTGGGGATGAGAAAGGAGGACGTGTTGACAAACGACGACATCAGCATCCAAGATATCCCCGATGCAGAAACCAGATTGCAGGCAAAATTTATACATGCACTCTTTTCCAGCTAGCACTACAACGTATTGATGCACCGAATCAGTGTGCCGGTACTGGAGAATGTGGCGGCTCATACCCTGCATGAAGTCGATTGGAATGGCTATGTGCGCCAAATCATCGACCATGCAGCTAGAGCAGTGGCCTTAGGAAGCCTGCCCACAGGAGGAGAATCCCAAGCATCTAATGTTAGAAGTCAAGCTCAATAGGTACGTCTTTATGTGTGACCGACATCTGTGAGAGCTAGGTGTGTGCTGTCTCCATGTGACTACATTAAATAAGTCGGGTTTGTGTTAGTAGGTGACCTGACTAGAGTTAGTCAGTCTAGTCAACACTAAGACTAGGTTACTTTACATTGTATTTGAGTGCTTCTCAGTTAGTGTGAAATAATGAAGAAAGCTATGGGAACCTGAAGGTTCATGGAGATTGAGTTTCCCTGTCTCTGTCTCTCTCATCTTTGAACATGGTATCAGAGCGTTGCCAGGTTGAGCTCTCTGGAGTAGGAGGAAGTCAAGAAGACTTGCACGAGTGGAAGATCAAGGGTTCTCAAAGATCAAACAAGCTGTCATTGTGATGGAAGGTAGGCATTGTGTGATTGCTTACTCTATGGTTCAAGCTACTGTCTGTGGCTTGTTTAGAGCCTTGTGAAGGGGGTATTAAGTACTAGTGTGTGCTTCATCATCATCACCATCATCAAATCGAGATGCTGGAGCAGAGGACAGATCTGCGCAAACTGCGCCTATATTCTACAGACATCTTCGTGGCTGAAAAACATCATATGCAAGTGATATGAAGTGGCTAAATGCCTGACAGAGACTAGTGGAAGGTACTTGAAGAGTACAAGGTGTAAATGCTTATGTGAGAGCTCACCTATGAGCTGAGAACAGAGACTGTAGGTCTGCAACAAACAGTGGCCTACTGTATACATGCATTACAAAGCATGTATGCATTTATGACATGAATTTGGAGCCCTCAAACATACCCAGAAGCATCGATGGAGCAAATGTATATGCCAGGAGGACATATGTATTTGATGAAATGCATTTGAGCTGAAGTTGCTCATTGAAATCATTCAGATCTGAAATATGTTAATGGCTGAAAATTGTCATACATAGTGAATGACAAGCATTGTATCTTTCTGAAGCAATACATGTCACTTTGGAGCTTCTATCACCTATATGAACTTACATATGCATGCTGAATGTATGTAGGATTGAGAAAAGCATTGGATGTTGCTGAATATTCAAATCTAAACCTGAAATAAGTCCCTTGACATTGCTTGGGCTGGTTGTGAATAGTCATGGTTATGAACAGTCATGTACTCTTTGACAGTGATTAATGAAGACAGGTTGTCTATGCCCACTCAAATGCTCATGTATTGAACTTGCCACTACAAAGTAAATGTATGACATGTCTTGAGGACTTTTGAAGCTGAAATACATCTTAGTTGCCAGAATAATTGGTTTTTGGTGATATGTAAGAAAATTCATGTCACTTATACTTGCTGGTTATGCATTGTTTTGTGCCTCTATGCTTGTGTCTTGATTGCCAAATGTACTAGCAGCTATCTGGGAAGTTTTGGGACATGTATGACATGAATACCACTCAGTTTTGACCTTGGAATTGCTGCTGGTTACATGTCACAGAAATATGGTATGGCTGATTACAAGCCTATGGATACGCCTTTAGAGCAGAATGTCAAGCTGCAGATTGATGTTGGGACAGAGATTGAGAATGTTACCATGTACAAATAGATGGTAGGCAACTTGATCTATGTCACGATCACTAGACCTGACTTGAGTTATGCTATGGGGCTGATCAGTCAGTTCATGCAGAAGCCTCGCAAACCACACTTGGATGCAGTCAGGAGAATTCTGAGATATGTAAAGAGTACCACAGATCATGGGCTGTTTTATGCATATGGGAAACCCCTTGACTTGATGGGGTATAATGATGCTGACTGGGCTGGTTTGTCAAGATTGTGGGAGAGAAGGAAGGAGTCTCGCTTGAAGCTTTCTTGCTTGCACAATGGGGGAAGACACAAGGGTGGAGGCTGAAAACTGTTTTTCTCTTCTTAGTTGTGGAAGCCAAAAGAACTCTAGTACAAAGAAATAGAAGAACCCTATATATGGGTCTCAAACCAAACTCAACTAACTAAGGTGGCATACTAACTGAGCCACAAACTAGAGTAGATAAGGATAGCTATCATGTAGCTATTATTCATGGGCGGTGTACCAACCGCGTCTGCAACTGACAAGTCGGTGACATAAATACACAACGGTCACCCTGGCGTATCACGAGTGGAGCTCGATATCTCAACACTCCCCCTCGAGCTCAATCCCAATTCCTGCACACCAAGCAGGTCTCTGAACTTGCGCAGCTTCTCTGCGCCCAATGCCTTCGTGAATATGTCAGCTACCTGATCCTCTGTGCTGACATAAACTAGATCAATAAGACCTAGTAAAACCCTCTCTCGCACATAGTGATAATGCACCTCAATGTGCTTTGTTCTAGCATGATAGTCTGGGTTATTTGCCAAGTGTATACTACTCATGTTGTCACAATAAATGACAACTGGCCCATCTCTAGACTGATGCATATCATAAAGTAGCTTATGCAACCAAGCTACCTCACATGCAGCCATTGCTGCACCCCTGTACTCAGCCTCTGTGCTCGACAAGGCAACTGTAGGCTGTTTCTTGCTGCTCCAAGTGACTGCAGCACTCCCAAAAGAGAACACATATCCACTGGTAGATCGTCTATCAGAAATACTACCAGCCCAATCAGCATCAGTGTATCCATGCAACTGTATCTGAACCCCAGTCTCATAAAATAGTCCATACTGCAATGTGGACTTCACATACCTGAGTATGCGTCTAGCCGCATCCAAATGTGGTTTCCTTGGAGCCTGCATAAACTGACTTACCAATCCAACAGCATAGCTCAAATCTGGCCTGGTAATAGTCTTATAAATCAAACTTCCTACTATGCGTCTGTACATAGTAGGGTCTTCTAGAAGCTCACCTGTATCTGTGCTCAGCTTCACATTCTGCTCCAAAGGAACTGAAATAGGCTTACAGCCTGTCATCCCATATTTGGACAGCATGTCCAATCCATACTGCCTCTGCAAGAGCTGTATCCCACTTGGTGATCTAATCACCTCAATGCCCAAGAAATAACGCAGCTCTCCCAAATCCTTCATCTCAAACTTCTGCTTCAATAGCATTTTCACATGAAGGATATCTTCATCACTGTCACCTGTCATAATCAAATCATCAACATAAATGACAAGTAGCATAATACCTTTCTCTGTTTTTCTCACATAAAGTGAGAAATTTGCCTTGGAAATCTGAAAGCCAATAGTGACAAGATACTGTCCTATCTTGTCAGACCATGCTCTAGGTGCTTGCTTCAAGCCATACAAGGCTTTCTTCAACCTGCAAACAAACTCAGGATGAACAGCATGCACATAACCTGGTGGCTGCTCCATATAGACCTCTTCTTGCAAATCACCATGCAAGAAGGCATTCTTTACATCCATCTGATGTAAAGACCATCCCTTTGATGCAGCCATAGCAATGACTGCTCTTATGGTTGCCATCCTTGCAACCGGACTGAATGTTTCTTCATAGTCAATGCCATATGTTTGTGCATACCCCTTGACTACTAATCTTGCCTTGTATCTGTTCACAGAACCATCTGCATTGTGCTTCACCTTATAAACCCACTTACACCCAATTGCATTTTTACCTTTAGGCAAAGGTACCAATTCCCATGTAGCATTTGCTTCCAAGGCATCCATTTCTTCATCCATGGCTTTCTCCCATTTTTCTTTTCCCATGGCTTGCTCAAAAGAAGTGGGCTCTGGTTCCTGTATCACTTTGACCATATATGCATAGTGAATGGCTGTAAATCCATCATATTTCAGCCTATCCACAGGATACCTAGCTCTCGTAGACCTGCGCAAAGTAGGTTCACTCCCAGGTGCTCTCAAAACATCCCTGGTCTTCCTTACTCCAGGTGTAACAATAGAAGGAATACCCAACTCATCATCAATGCTCTGTTCTGAGCCACTGGATTCACCATCCACATAAGAGTGACCTGCATTCACATCAAACACGGGCTGATCAACCTTCTCTTTTCCTTTTCGTGATACCTGCATACCACTATCTGCATTACTTTGAGAAGATTCTCCTAATCTCAATCTGCCTGTCCATGGCGAAGAATGTGAACCACTGCTAGAGGACGCTCCAGGTCCACTAATATTTTGTGACTGCTGCTGTGAATTTTGTGCAGCATTACCATTTTGTGCATCTACATCATCAATCACATTTACTGGTTTATACCAGCTACTCATCTCATCAAAAACAACATCTCTGCTCACTGTAAACTTACGAGTAGAAGGGTTATAGCATCTATACCCTTTTTGCTGCAGAGAATAACCAATAAAGATGCACTTCTCAGCTTTTGGATCCAACTTGGATCTCAGCTCATCTGGCACATGTACATAGGCAATGCAACCAAAGATTTTCAAATGAGAAATATCTGGTTTCCTACTAGTATACCTCTCCTCTGGAGTCATCCCATGTATTGCTGCAGTGGGAGTCCTGTTCATTATGTAGACTGTTGTAGCAACTGCTTCAGCCCAATAAAAATCTGGCAAGTCTTTTTCATTGAGCATGGCACGAGATACCTCTCCAATATGCCTGTTTTTCCTTTCTGCAATTCCATTTTGTTGTGGGGTATAACTACATGAATATTGCTGCTTTATGCCATGCTCCTGCAAGAACTTTGCAAACTCATTTGAGAGGTACTCTCCCCCTCCATCTGACCTTAGGCATTTTATTTGCAGACCTGTTTCTTTTTCAGCCATAGCTTTAAGGGTTTTGAAATGCCCAAAAACTTCACTTTTCTTTTTCATAAAATACACCCAAACTTTTCTGCTATAGTCATCAATAAAAGTGACAAAATAATGACAGCCTCCAAGAGATGCAGCTTTAGTAGTCCACACATCAGAGTGGATTAATTCCAATGGCTTTTCACTCTCTTGAACATGTCTAGGAAATGGTTTCCTTGCCTGTTTTCCAAACTGACAGGCTTCACATACCTTATGCATTTCTGCAACCTTGAATTTCGGCAAACCTGCAACAATATTTTGGGCCTGCATTGATTTAAGTCGCTGTACATTAACATGACCAATGCGTTTATGCCAGATATCAATATCTGCAACTACACCGGTCCCATGTGCAAACATTGCTGCACTCAATTCAGACATGTCTGCATCCAATGTAAACATTCTGCCCTTCTTCTTTCCTTTTGCTATCAAGCGACCTTTATTTTTCATATCCTCAACAAAGCATCCATGAGGATTAAATCTGACCTGCAAGCCCTGTTCAACCATTTGACCAACAGAAACCAGATTCTTGGTGATATTCGGGACATGAAATACATCCGACATGTATTTCTTTTTCCCATCCTGCATAGACAAGGGAATTTTTCCAATCTGCACAATAGGATGTGCAGTATCATCACCAGTCTCCACAAATCCTGGTTTTTCCATTTTCCTTGCATCCTCCATCCATTCTGCATGACCTGTCATGTGGTTTGATGCACGTGAGTCAACATACCATACATCATTGCTTTCTTCTGCACTTGTCACAGAATTGTTCATGTGCTGCACCATGAACAAATGCTCATTTCTGTCATCACCCTGTCTGCTAGAAGATGCATAATTCCCTTGTTGCAGTTTTCCATTCATGATGTCATTCTGCTTTTTATAGCAGTCTTTAGCCATATGACCCATTTTACCACAGTAGTAGCATTCAACATTACTGTTTGCATTTTGACCTCTTTGCCATCCACCACGACCTCTTTGGCTCCCCCTGCCTCTAGAGTTACCACGTCCTCCTCCATAGGACTGGTTTTCTTGAGTTTGCTGCATATTCTGATTTCTGCCACGGCCTCCAAATCGGCCTCCTCTACCTCTGCCTCTACCTCTTCCAGCATTTGAGTAGAAGACAGCTTCTTTTGAAGTTCCTCCTGAAGAAGATGCACCACCATTTCTTTGCTCCTCAGAAATTAGAAGAGCAATCAGCTCCTCAAAATCAGGAAATCTTTCACGAACTGAAATGGATGTCCGAAACTGTGCATAATCCTTTCCTAGACCATTCAAGGTCACAGAAACTAAATCATCATCTTCCACTCGTGACCCAATGGAAGCAAGTGCATCTGCAATCTTCTTCACCTTCATGTGGTAGTTGTTGATGCTCATACTTTCTCTTTGCACATTATGCAACTCTTGCTTGAGCTGCATTTTCCTGGCTTGCATATTTGTGCTATACATTTTTGACAAAGTATCCCATGCCTCCTTTGGCGTACTTGCATCCTGAATATGCACAATCATAGAGTCTGAAATACTGATAGACAACCAATACATAACTTTCCTGACTCTCTCATGCCATGTTTTGAATGCCTGCATTTGTTGTTGATTGGGAACATCAGGAAGAACTGGTTCTTCTTCATTTCATGCAACAAATTCCCAATATCCTTTTCCCATAAGGAAATTCGTCATTCTAAACTTCCATGCCTGGAAGTTGTTCTTGTCAAGCTTTTCAGTGACAATCTGTGAAAGAGAATCAGACGCCATTACAGAATACTGCAAAAAATTCTGTCACTGCAAAAAACACAGCTTCACCCTCACAAGGGCAAATTTGCAAAACTGGCGAAAGTGGTATTTGACCACACAGTTACTTCCTAGTGACGATTTTGCATAAACAGGAACCAAGGATGATTCTGAAACTCCCAATGTCTCTGCGCACAAGCATACGATGCAATTTCTACAGTAACTTTTCACCGACCTGTAGAACAGTGGCTGCACAGTATAAAACTGAGCCTTTTCTTGAGTGCGTGCAGAAAACTTCCGTCTGCAAAACAGGCCCCAAAATGACCTCAAATCAAAAAAACAAGGTCGCCAAGGGCTAAAGCCCTTTCCGCAGCATATACTGCCCTCTTGCTTCACCGCGAAGGGCGTCTCAACCTGAGACAATGCACTCCTGCACTTTCCAGCTGTGCTACCTGCAGAGATCTGCTCCCAAAACAGAAAATGAAAGCAACACTGCTCCTCTTACCAGACCACCGCGAGCTTGGCTTGCTTTCTTGAGCTCCTTACCACGAACAAGGCTCTGATACCATGTCAAGATTGTGGGAGAGAAGGAAGGAGTCTCGCTTGAAGCTTTCTTGCTTGCACAATGGGGGAAGACACAAGGGTGGAGGCTGAAAACTGTTTTTCTCTTCTTAGTTGTGGAAGCCAAAAGAACTCTAGTACAAAGAAATAGAAGAACCCTATATATGGGTCTCAAACCAAACTCAACTAACTAAGGTGGCATACTAACTGAGCCACAAACTAGAGTAGATAAGGATAGCTATCATGTAGCTATTATTCATGGGCGGTGTACCAACCGCGTCTGCAACTGATAAGTCGGTGACATAAATACACAACGGTCACCTTGGCGTATCACGAGTGGAGCTTGATATCTCAACAGGTTGCACGTATGACAAAAGGTCAACCAGTGGTTATGCATTTGGATTGGGTAGTAGCATGATCAGTTGTTGGCAGAGTAAGAAACAGCCTACAGTTGCACTATCCAGTACGGAAGCGGAGTATCGTGGTGTAGCCTTAGCGGCATGTGAAGCTATGTGGTTACAAAAATTGTTGAATGACTTGGGAGTACACTTGGACAGCAAAGTCAGGCTGTACTGTGACAATTTGAGCAGTGCCATGTTGGCAAGCAATCCTGTTTATCATGCAAGATCGAAACACATTGAGGTTCACTACCATTCATCAGGGAAATGGTTTTAGCAGATCAGATTGACTTGGAGCATGTGAAGACTGAAGACCAAGTAGCAGACATCTTTACCAAATCACTTGGTAAAGATAAGTTCATTCACTTTAGACAGCTACTTGGAGTGATGCAGATGACTTGAGTTTTGTTTTTGAGCTTGAGGGGGAGTGTTAGAAGTCAAGCTCAGTAGGTACATCTTTATATGTGACCGACATCTGTGACAGCTAGGTGTGTGCTGTCTCCATGTGACTACATTGAATAAGTCGGGTTTGTGTTAGTAGGTGGCTTGACTAGAGTTAGTCAGTCTAGTCAACACTAAGACTAGGTTACTTTACAAGTAGTCATTGGAGGTGGTGCAGAAGAAACTGAGCATTGCATGCAGAGCCCTGCATGCGGGGCTACAAATGCCGCCCCAACTTGCGGAGGTTAGGCTGGGCTTAGAAAAACAATGAAAGTACCTGCTATTGGCCGGTCGAACCCCTCAGGAGGCAGATGCACTCGGCTTTGAGGAAGGGGCGCAGCTAGACGACCGGCAAGGGGAGGACACTGACATTGAATTTGTCATGAGAAGAACTAGTGAAGAAATAATCCCGCAACCCCCCTCGCCTCACGATCAAGAATAACAACAACTCGACCCGCCCCCGGACAAACAAACCACGCTTAAGGAGCGATGGAGAAAATTAGTGGAAGAAGCTAGAAGGCAGTTGCAAGCCAAACCAGTCGTGTGGCCATCCGCATCCCTCCCACCATGCCCCGATGACCTCCCAATGCAAATGCACGCGAAGATGGTAATCTACGAACGGTAGGAAATCGAAAAGGACCCTTTTACTTTCAGTTTCCTCATGCCTAACAGCCTGAGAAGGGTCCTGCCAATTAAGGTAATGGAGAAGGTGATCGCGGTTGGCAGTCGACTGGGCCAAAAATGGCTGGAAGACAGGGCAAAGACCCCCACTCTGTGGGGCACAGAGGAATCAGAGTTTTGGCAAGACAAGGTTTTCGAGCTGCCACACATTGTAAGGGGTTACAACTGCCAACCTCTTTGGAGAAGGCGAATATGCGATATTAACATGCTCACTTGGATGGCGTTTTGCAACACCCTACCCTACGAGAGGAATGACCCCACATTCATAGCGTATCCTTGTAGGGTAGGTGTGGATTTTGTTGCCACACTCCAGACAGGAAGGCGGAGGTGGCAGCTATTTACTTGGAGGAGGACGCTGCCAGTTGGTACCTGCTGGAGCAAGAGCAGGGCCACACCATCTTTTCATGGGAAGAACTACAGGAAGAATTGAAGGACTACTTCATTCCAAAGATGGAAAAGTTCAAGGTGAGAGATGAATGGAGGAACCTTAAGCAAACACAGGGAAAGATGAAAGAGTATGTCAGCAAATATAGGCAAATCATGCTACAACTACCAAACATGGATACAGACACTAAACTACATGGATTCTTGTTTGGGATGCAAGAATGGGCTAGAAGAGATGTGGAGAGACAGGAACCAACAAGCTTAGCAGAGGCCATGAGAATGGCCGAAAGACTGGTGGACCTGGAAGGCAGAAGAACATCACAAGGGAATCAAAACAGGTTCAACAACAACTTCAACAACACCTTCAACAACAACAGCTCATGGAATCAGAGGCTCAATGCCCCTAGAGGGGCATTCACAGATACAAGGAGCCAAAACACCACTACCACCATGGCCGTATCACAAAGCGCACTAGTATCAAGAGGAGCAGCAGGAAGATGGGGAAACAATCACTACACGCCAACCCCTAGCACATCGTATGGGCCCGCAGGATCAAATACATCATGGTGGAGACCCCCAGGCCCTTCCACTGGCATCAGATGCTTCAAATGCGGGGGTCCGCACTACCAAAACAGATGCCCAATAGAAGATACAGCTTCATCAAGTGGATCAAGGGTGAATGCAACTTGTGCATATGGAGGAGAAGAACCGCAACCACTGCGTATCCAGGAAATTCCAAATGGGAGTGAAGAAAGCATGGACCACCCAAGGGTAGGGTTAGTTAGTGCCCGACCCCAAAGCATGGCAGCCAGAGTAGCGGTAGTTCACCATCTAAACATCAAAGGCCGAGTGGGCGAAGGAAACCAACCTGTCATGGTGGACACAGGAGCAACACACAACTTCATGACACCAGGGTGTACAGCAAAACATGGACTAAAACTAGCAAAGGCCCCAGAAGGATTAACAATAACATTCGCACAAGGAGAAGCCAAGGAAGTAAAACAAGTCTTTGCAGTCCAAGTGGAAGCCGACAAGTGGAAAGATAAACTCAACTTCTTAGTAATCCCCATGGATGATTTTGAAATGATATTGGGCTTAGAATTCTATAACAAGTATGTCATCGCAATGTTTGGTAAAGGTGTTAATGAAATGATGCTAGATATGCAAGGAGAAGGCGTCAGAGTACCATGTGAAAGAATGCAACTTCCTGGCAGGACCCCAATCAAAGTACAAATGAAGGAGAATAAGCCAGGAGTATCATGCCAAACAGCAAAACCAACTACAAACCAACCAAGGGGGCAGAGCCAAAAATCATCGGTCCAAGGGACCGTCATCAGGCCACGTATCATGACATGCAGTGCAAAGCAAATTGAAAGATCAGTCAAGCAAGGAGATATGGTCTATCTGTGTATGATCCGACCAATTGGAGAAGAAGAAAATGGCAAGAAACCCAAACAACAGAATAGGAACACAGAGGTAACAGAATTACTTGAAGAATTCAAAGATGTAATGCCAGCCGAGCTACCCAAGGGTTTACCACCCAGGCGAGATGTAGATCACAAAATCGTGCTGATTCCAGGGTCTGCCCCATCGCATGAACCACACTGAGCTTATGGAATTGAAGAAGCAACTACATGAACTAGAAGAACAAGGATTCATTCGCCCTAGCAAATCCCCCTTTGGTGCCCTAGTGTTATTTGTTAAGAAGAAGGATGGGGGACTTAGACTCTATGTAGATTATAGGGCCCTTAACAAAATCACCATAAAAAACAAATACCCTATGCCCCTAGTGGAAGACATCTTAGATAGACTGCACGGGGCCAAGTACTTCAGTCGTATTGATCTTAGATCAGGATACCACCAAATCTGCATAGCCGAAGAAGATATCCCAAAAATAGCATTCCGTACCCGATATGGTAGTTTCGAGTGGTTAGTATTAGGGTTCGGCCTAAGAAATGGGCCAGGCACATTCTGTGGCCTCATGGATGGAGTCTTTAGACCGGAGATAGATATCTTTGTCATTATCTACATAGATGACCTCCTAGTCTACAGCAAGACCTTAGAAGAGCATAAGCAGCACTTACGTCGAGTTTTTGAGAAACTGCGACAGCATCAGTTATATGCCAAACCGGAAAAATGTGAGTTCGCAGTGAAAGAATTGGAGTTCTTAGGCTTTATTGTAGGAGCAGATGGAATCAAAGTGGACCCTAAGAAAGTGGAAGCTGTCAAAAAATGGCATGTACTGAAAACTGTAAGATAAGTGCGGGAGTTCCTCGACTTCACAGTATTTTTTGGAGGTTCATCAAAGATTACAGCCTCATCACTGCCCCCCTCTCCCACCTCACCAAAGAAGATCACCCTTTTACATGGGGGAACGCGCAACATGAAGCCTTTGAGCAGATGAAGAAGTGCATGAGCCAAACTCCCATCCTAAGGGTGCCGAATTTCACCAAACCCTTTGAAATTTCTACAGATGCATTTGACTACGGCATAGAGGTGTACTGGTCCAAGAGGGTCACCCCATTGCCTACGAGTTAAAGAAATTTACCGATTTTGAAACAAGGTGGAGCATACATGAGAAGGAAATGTTAGCAGTCATCCACTGCCTTAGAAAATGGAAACACTATGTCCAAGACAAGCATACAATAGTCTTCACCGACAATATCTCCCTCATACTTCCAATCTCAACCCAAGTTATCAGCAAAGCAAGCCCACTGGCTAGACTTCCTAGCCGAATTCGACCTGGAGATTAAGCACAAGCCCGGCTCCACCAACAAGATAGCAGATGCCTTGAGTTGGAAAGTTGACCTGAAAGCTGTCAGTGTGGTCAGCAGCAACTTCATAGAACTTGTCAAAGAGGCCCTAGAACAAGACCAAGAAATGCACAAGATGTGGAAGCAGAGAAAACACCACATGGAATGTACACCTTAGAGGAGGGGATTATATTTTTAGGCAAGTGATTGTATATCCCCAACAATGTGGAGTTGAAGAAACTCATCCTGCATGAAATACACGACGGCAAGATTGGAGGCCACAAAGGGCAAAGCAAGACCTTGGAGGCCCTTAGGAAGCAGTTCTTTTGGCCGAATATGAAGGAAGAAGTGAGAGACTACATCAAAACTTGCCCCACTTGTCAAATGGTCAAAGCACCAAGATCAAGACCAACAGGACGTTATTGTTGGTATTCATTAAACACTTCAAACTAGTTCAATGTTGCTCTTAGTGTGAGGGTATTAGTTATTTTATATACATAGCAAATCAAATATTTAACTTAGATCTCATTAAGGTTCCACTATAATAATCTATGTAAGGAAATATATAGATTAACTTACAACCTAGAGAACCAACTATCTCTTTTGTTGTCAAACAATCATTCTAAAGAGAATGTGATTTATATTGTACTGTTAGAATCTTTACTACAACAATAACATTTATTATCCTTAGACTCTTTTAAGCCAAATCAATAACCTTAAGATGTTCTTTATATTAAATAAAAAAACTATAGAATAGATGTTATATTTTGCATTCAACAATCTCAATTTCACAAACAAGAATTACTAGAACTTGTTTTAAACATTCTAGTTGGAACCAGGTGGTCATTATGTTCCCAAGGGTATATTCTTTATTGGTTGTCTTGTTCAAAAGTTAGGGTTATGTAGTTTCTTCATGCACTAGTTCTTTGTTGGTTAAAAAGAAAAATATATTAGTGCTTGCCAGTAAACACTATAATAGTTGAACACCAAAACTTTCCTAGAAAAAATACATGGGTAAATGTCTTTGTTTAAAGGATTGACTTTTTGAGTTGTGATAGTTTACTATTACGATGGTAAGAAATATCCTAGTCCTTTCTTTTTGTAATAATTGATGCTATAACCACCATCCCTTAAATGCCAATTTTGGGTTAAGTATGGTATCAATTTGAGCCACCTTATATCCAAAAATGGTATTTCAATAGACAGTGCCAAGATAAAGGTCATTTTGAACTTGCCACCACCCTCAAACACTAAAGGAGTACAATGTTTCCTCGGACACACTGGATATTGTTGTTGTTTCATGCTTAACTATGCCACTATCGCTCAACCCTTGTACAAGCTATTAGCAGTCTAGGAGTGGACTGATGAGTGTCAGGCTTCCTATGAGGCACTAAAATAGGCTCTGATCACTGCACCCATTTTGCGAGCCCCAAATTGGTCAAATCACTTTCCATGTGCATATAGATGCCTCCAAAATTGCAATTGGAGCAGTACTATGCCAGCTTGGTGAACACAATATGGATTTTCCTATGAGTTCTGCTAGTCACCAACTCATTGAGGCAAAAATTAATTATTCCACTACAAAAAGGGAAGGCTTAGCTATGGTATACACGGTTTAGAAAATTTACCATTATTTATTGGCTACGCCTTTCACATTTTTTGTAGACCATCAAGCCTTGCTATATGTTGTAAACAAGCCTTGGCGCAATCGGATGCATTGCTAGATGGCTCCTATTGTTAGAAATTTACTTTTTAGTAGTGGTGAGGAAAGGGAAACAACACTTCATTGCTAATCATCTTTCATGAGTGACCAGTAGAGAAACCCACAGGAATTGATGATCAACTTCTTGACGCTCATTTGTTCCAATTAGAGCAAGAAGCCCAGTTCTTTAAGGCTGATGTCACACCCCATTGGCTGATGACATTGTGCACATACTCAAGAAAGGTCTACCGGACCGACCAATTGAGAAGGCTTGGATTACCTGCCTCTTGATTAAGACAACCAGGACCATACCAATTGATCACCGGTCAACTATATCAATTAGGATAGGATGGTCTCCTCACAATGTGTGTGAACATGAAATTGAAGACATCTTGTAGAAGGCACATTGTGGTATTGGCGAAGGTCATTTTGATGTCACTGCCCCACTACTAGGAAAGTACTTCAAGCTTAGCTATGGTGGCCAACCTTGTTCAAGGATGCTGCTCGCTTTGTTAGATACACTGTGATGAGTGCCATGGTACTAAAATACCTATCCACAGAGACAAATGGAGCTCATGCCTATGATCGCTCACTAACCCTTTGAGAAATGGGGAATATACTTTATTGGACCTAGTAGTCTTGCCACACAATGCTCACTAGGACTAAATGGGTAGAGGCCAGAGCAACTTGCAAGAATGATGCAAAGACAACTGCATGATTTCTTTGGGAGCAAGTGATTTCGTCATTTGGCTACCCCATCAAAATTGTTAGTGATCAAGGGACTCACTTCCTCAATGAAGTGATACAACATCTATTATCCACTTTCCTAGTCATCCATCACAATTCAAGACCCTACTATCCTCAAGCAAAGGGCCATGGCTGAAGCAACCAACAAAGTCCTCATGAGTATCTTGACCAATATAGTTTCAACATCACAATCGAATTGGGATCACAAGCTTATGGCAACACTTTGGGCCTATCGAATGGCCTACAAGACTACTACAAACCAAACCCCATCCCATCTAGCATATGGCACTAACGCTATAATGCTAGTAGAATTTCTTATCCCTAGTCTATGTATCATTGTCCAAGAATGCTGGGAAGGCACTAAAGCATGCCAACATCATCTAGTAGAGCCAGAATACTTGATTGAAACATGCCTACTCGCCACTCATGCCCTACTTGTTGCTGAGAAGGCCAGAAGAAAGGCCTGGTTTGACAAGCATGTCAAACATTGATCCTTTGATAGGGGAGTTTTAGTCCTTCTTTTCTCAATTAAATGGCACAAGCAAAAACTCAAGTTACATGGTCTCGGTTCTTTCCATGTCCATACAATCAACATGACATGGAACGTTGAGTTAGAATCACTAGAGGGCCCGTCTATTGTTCTCACTGTTGGGGTAAAAGGCCATTGGGCCTACCCATGTACATAGACTGCCCATTCTTTATTCATATATAATATGAAAGTGCAATAAGGTTGTCATATCATTCTTGACAGCACCTACATTGTGTGTGCTCTTCTCTCTTGCATCTTCCTCTTCTCCTTCTCCACTGCCATTGCATCCCCTTCAACTGGTATGAGAGCAGGTCCTTCGTGAGTGCTTCCTGGCGTCTTCTCGACCTTTCCCACATGAGGTATGAGATCTTCACTTTAGCTATTTTCATGGACAACAGGATTTTGAAGAGGCCAAAGAAGCTTCCCCTCCACCTTTGACTTGATTAGTGGTCTTCTTTGGCCCCTTCGAGACCCCCCCACCACTTGCAACCTTCGTAGCAGCCCCCAGCCCCATATCTATAGCTGGCACAATCATGCCATGTTGACAGACATTTTTCCCAGCATGATAGAGATCTACAGTAGCTCCTCACCCTTGTGGCACTTGTTTATGGTCTATTGAGACCCCTCGGGAGTTGGTATTGAGCTTGGGCACTTACACATGACTTGGGGCTTTGATCTTGAGCTCCTCTTGGCTGTATAAATAGAAACATGCCTTATTTTAGCCTGTCCTAGACATTTACAGCAGCCCCCCACCTCATTTACTTTATGTGGAACTTGGTTATGGCTTGTTGAAGCCTCTTGACACTTGAATTTGGGTTTGGGCATTGATATCTATGGTTGGCATTGAGCTTGGAGCTGATTTGGCTCAGCCATGGACTATTTGAACAGTCCCAAGATCTATACAGAATAGAGCAGCAACCAACATTTCATGCCTATTCTTATTTACCCATATCATTTGATACTCGATCATGCACAAATGGTGCCTACATATCAAGAATTGTATGCCTACGATGTGAGATGCTTTTGGGGCCGAATTTTCTCAGCCATTGACTATTTTATACAGTCCATAGGCAGCCCAAAACAGGGCAACCCCCTATCATTATAGTTTATGCTTATGTTACATGGTCATTTGATGCTGAATTATGCTCGGTTGGTGCCTATATATATGGGAAAGTATGCCTATGATTTGTGCCTATGGTTTTGAGCTTGGATTGAGCCATTTTTTGCTTAGTTTTGGACATTTATTTACTGCTAGAAACTTCAGGGTTGAAGCTATTTATGCTACAGTTGGGTTATGCATATTGGTCATGGGGTGCTCCCGACTATTTGGGGTTATGTAGTGATGTATTAGGATGATGCCACATGGTTCTTTTTTCTCCTAGAATGATTTTGAGCAAGAATTAGAGCTCAATTTTATGGTTCAATGTCATTTTTTATTTGCAGCTAGCATTTCACTTATGACTGCTTATGCCTAGGCTACCCATGTGGGCTTATGTCTTGGTGGATGCTACTGTAGTATGGCAGATTTTTGGGCTTCACAAGACTTGCATTTGAGGAATTTTGTGGACTAGTTGGACATTGATTTGGCTTTTTTCGTTACAACCTTGGATGCTACTTGGCCTTATGATTCGATGTTATGGATCCCTGGATGTTTAATTGATGCAAACATGTATTGAGCAGAGTTGCTTCATTGTCTTGGCAGAGTTTTATTGAGCTTTGTATGCTCATTGGTGCTTGGATTTATTGCAGGTTATTTTGTCGATTAGTGGACTTTACAATGCTTAGGATGCAGTTATGACTTTCTTACTTCTTTGTTGCCTAGCCTCTATGCTAGTTGGGCTCTTGTTGCCCATGCATGTTAGAGAGCAGATGCTATGCATGCTTACCCGGCTATGCACTTTGTCTACTATCTTGTACCTTACAGAGCCACTTATTTGGATGTTGTTGTACAAATGTTTGGGCTTCTCTTGGAGCTTGACTCTTGTAGGATGCTTTGCCACTTGTCGGTCTTTACTTGACTTGGATGCTCCTAGGTGGCATGATGTACTGCAGAGCTATGGGTATGCATATGGTTATGGGCTGATTTCATGGCTAAACACCATATGCCCTTATGATAGATGTTTTATGCTTTACCCTACTGTGGTTGGTTATGTCATGCAGTTGGCTATGATTCTTCTTCATGTGGGAGCTTTTGCATCCTTAGTTGATGCCTTTATGTCCTCCCATCTGTTGAGGTTTCATGAGTGTTTGTAGCATGCTTCTACCATTGATGTACTTAATACAAATGACTGTCTTTATGAGCAAGTTTTCTTTGTTGGGATATCCCTCGACTCCTTGAGCTCCTTGGATGCTATGGATAGCCCTATTCATGATGACTTGGATTTCTTGTCGTCTTCTAAAGGTTCTTCACTTACAGATGTTGTATGCTTCTATTGTATAAAGCTTGGGCATGTTGAAAGAAAAGTTTTTAGATGGATTAGAGAGAAATAGAGACAGAGATGGACTTGACATGAGCAGAGAGTCAACATGAGTAGAGAGTCATCGATGCAATAGGTGTTACCACTCTTTCTAGTGGTAAGGTACATGTGGTTACCCATGATGATGCAGTAGAGCATGTACTCTTGTCATCTTGTTTCCCTACAACTTACTTGCTCAGTGATCAGGCCTATGCCTTTGATTGGCTTTTGGACTCTATGGCATCTTGTCATGTTACCCCTCATAGAGCATGGTTCTCTTCTTACTACAGGGAGGTTGACAGATGTATTGATTTGGGCCTTGAGCAGACTTATGCTATTGTTGGTACATGGGACATACACCTGGCTTTGCCTAATGGGACTTCTCTTATGCTTAGGGATATTCTATATGTTCCCATGCTTAGTAAGAGCTTGATTTCTGTCAGTTAGTTGCATGATGCAGGTTACTCTATTTCTCTTCAGGATAGGTCATGGAAAATCTATTGTGGTTGCTTGGTTTTGGCCAGAGGCTCTAGAGTTGGTTCTCATTACCCAGTGTATGTCTCTCATGTGGGAGATTCTATGGTTGCACTTATCCGGATACCACATGCATTGCTATGGCATTATTGCCTAGGCCATATGCACCATAGAGAGATGGAGATCTTGTCTCATTTAGACTCCATGTTGCCTCCTTTATCACATGTGGATCTTGATGCTTGCCCTAATTCTACTTATGGTCCTTGCAGAGCCCCTTTGGCTCATGGCGATCGTGACAGGCATGATCCTCTAGATCTTGTCCATTGTGCAGTATATGGACCTATGCCTTCCTAGTCACTTGGTGGAGCATCATACTTTATGACCTTCGTGGATCATGATACCCATTGTGTTTGGGCTTTTCCCTTGGTATGGATTGAGGATGCCACAGTTATGCTTGACAGGTTTATGGATTCTGCTAGTTGTAGGCCTAGGTGCTTACAGATGGATTATGAGAGTCATGCTATCTCTCCCAGCTTTCAGTACTATTGTGAGAAGTTTGGCATTGATTTTCTATACCCACAGTATTATGGGATTGCTTATCGCATGTGCCTTGAATCTACGTGCAAAGGTTGCTTCTATGCGTACCACAGCTGGGTTATCTTATGGATTTTGGGCTGAGGCCCTTATGACGGTAGTCTAGTTGCTTAATAGGACGTCGTGTCTGACTTTGGATGGTATTACACCACACGAGGCATGGAGTGACATGAGACTCTCCTATAATTACTTGAGGATGTTTGGTTGCCAGGCATTTGTATGCATGCTAGATATGCCTATGTCACACAGATGTATCCTCCTTGGTTATGGAGATGGTGACTTTCAGGCTTACAGGTTATGGGATTTGGATGCTCAGTAGGCTATACGCAGCTGTCATGCTGTCTTTTATGAGACACAGACATCTCTCAAGCCTCTTGATGCACGTTTAGTGTGCTTTATGGTTGATGCTATAGCCATATGTCAGTCTTCCACTTCACTAAGGCCACATACTATCTTGAGACCCCGTCTTCCGGGATGCTGGCCCTTCTTCTATGATTGACTTTGGAGAGTCTATGCGCTCTCAGCTGTCTCTTAGGCACCACGTTGATGTTATGCACTACTCTAATGCTTATGTATTACAGACTTGCACTCATGAGTTGTGCTTGCTTCATGAGAAGCATTCTTGGACTACTTTGCTGTATGGAGCTGTGGGATCGCTTATCTCCTAGATGTCATGGACTTGGGGATGCTTCACTCTTCTACAAACGTTCCCAATACTTATTGCATAGTTCACTTTCTTATTGGGCGTTCGGTGAGATGTCATGATTCCTCACCTTGTTTCTTTTCCTTTTTCTTTGTTTTTTCACTCCCTGGCCCATTGGCCTTTTAGTGGGAGGTTGTTGGGGTAAAAGGCCATTGGGCCTACCCATGTACATAGACTGCCCATTCTTTATTCATATATAATATGAAAGTGCAATAAGTTTGTCATATCATTCTTGAAAGCACCTACATTGTGTGTGCTCTTCTCTCATGCATCTTCCTCTTCTCCTTCAATGGCAGTCGAATAAAAAAATATTATCCACCTGGCTATGCCCAGCATGAACCACCTATGGTGTCTGTAGAAAGTCCGGTACTACATATCAAACAAACATTTTATGAATAGTTCAAACAACAGAACCAATGCATGCCCACATCTGTGAATGTACATAATGTAAGCATTAGCAACATAAAATGTGATGATGAACCTTTGATCCCACTTGTGTATCTTCATATCCATCTTACAATACCCATCATGGTGTCAACCAATGCTCTCATCAATGAGGGATTTGACTATAACATCTTACCATACTGCTATTGGATGCACATGGAGCAACCTTTATTGTAGCCAACCACTACCAAGCTCAACCCTTATGGAGGGTTAATGCAAGCTCACAGTCACAATTGAGACACAAAGCATGCCACTCCTCTTCTATGTTCTTTCGAATATTGAAAGTGTAGGAGAAGAGATCCTCCTAGGACAAAACCTTCAAATATCTTACCCAATACAATGCCAACTTTGTTGACAAAAGGATTCAACTATAGCTAGTTGATATCCATATCATCACCACCTTTGCATCCAAACAAGGACTGCCTTATTCCTCCATTGTCGATTGCCTTGTCCCACCCAAGCAAAAAACAAAGGCCACAACATTGTTAGTCAAACTCCTCTACGAGACCAAGCTCGTAAAAAGTCCCCTATTAGCTTCACAATGCAATGGCAATGGCAACCAAAATACCCCTCCCCTACCCAAGTCCGTCAAACAGCAAAACAGTCTAAATGATGACCCTTTTGCTACCATAATCAAAATTTTCATAACCCATGCCTTTCATAGTGTTCGATTTCCCGATAGACTGTTAGACATCTAGGGCTACTATCAAGGAGTCCGCAAGCTATGGTTACCCAAGTTGTCCAACCTTCCAAGTAATCCACTAGCCACCCCCAACCCCCCTATCAACTCTCTTAAATTCCCATCACTTAAATCCATCTAGTTATCTCTACCTGTAAATCTCCACGAAAGTCTACTGCTACCAATGAAAGAGACTCTCCTCACAAATACCCATACCGCGACCCCTTATAGGATCAACTCTTATCGACCTACTATCTTCAACTACTTGAAAAGGTAACCCCCATGCCGCTCAATCTATCAGATGGAAGAGGACTTAGAAAACCAAACCCACAAACTTGTTGTGGATTGTTTAACACTCTAGACACCACTTTTGACACATTTGCTAAATTATTTGCCATGATGCTGATATGGTTGTATTAGCCTCTCAATGAAGTCCTACCTAGAAATAACATGAACATCTCTTTTAAAAAAGCATTCCTATTATGGAACAACTTTCACAAGAGATATCGCAGGACTAATTAAAGAAGTGCCAATACTTCCATCTCATTTGAATGAAACATTTCTTGTCAATTCTTTAGTTTCTAATCATCTTCCACACTATGTAGCTCTTCCAATCACTTCCTATAGAAATGGTTCATGATGCGTCATGAAGCCACTACACTTGGTAGTAAAGTGGTCATCACCATGGAACATTGACGAATGATCAACTTCTTAAAACACAACCCAATATATTTTGAATCAACTTCTCTTTGAGCAATCATTAAAGCGTGAGCATTAACTCAACCTAAAAAGTTGTTGCACCATCCCCGCCTCAAAAAACTATTCATTGAAGAATATCTCCATGTCACTAGTTTTTTCAATGGCCCTACACTCCTGGACGACCTTGCATCCTATCTTTGTGAGCTGCTTGTCCACCAAACGACCTAGATGTTCTAGCGGACCCAGAATACAAGCCGGACTTCTATGTGGCTGGTGGATTCTAGACCCTTCTCTCTTGTAGAGACGAGCTCAATGACCCATGGACTGCTTATTGTTTTAAGCGTTCCAAGCTAAGCATTAATGGCTACCTCTCACATAGCCGATGTGCTATCTCTCTCTGAGAGTGTAGTGAGCTTACCTCCATTCTCGATCGAGTTTTCTCCTCTCCCGAGCACCCTGGTAGCTCCACAGTCCAAGTGCAAGCTTTAAGCGGCCTCCTCGATCCTCAAGCTCCACACTCCAAGCTCCATTGCTGCGAGCAAGAGAAGAGAAGAGAAGAGAAGAGAAGAAGAGAGGAGAAGATGGAGAGCTTCTCCACCATGGTCCCTCACCCTCACACACTTACTCTCTCAGACTCTCACACTCCCTCTCTCAAGCATAAGCTCAAGCAAGCAAGAACAAGAAAAAGAAGAAAAAGAGGAGAGCTAATTTTGGCCACACACAAGAATAAGCTTCTCATTCACTTTTTAACTTTATATACAAAACCCTAAATCCCTTTTGGGCGATCATCCCCTTTTTAACATGGCCCTAGGCCCTTTTTCCCATTGTCCTCCTATCTTCTTAGCTTCCTTCCTACCGCCCATCTACCTTTACAATTTGCATGGGGGAGAGCCTCGCACTCTTAAAATAAATCATGGTGCGCCTTTGCACTCTTTTATAAAAGTATTGACTTGCATTTTTTCTCATGCACCTTTCTCCTTGATTTAAGACTTTTCTACACTTCTTGTGTTTTCTCATTCTTCTTGGCGCGCCTTGGTCTTCCGTTTCACTTTTGCTTTGGCCTTGTCTTCTGCTTTAGATTTTCCATATTTTTCACCTTGTTCGTTTGAGGATCAACATTACTCCCTCCTTGATGAGGGCTAGTCCCATGCCACTCATTGTCATAGACAGCAGGCTTTGGCACTGAAGACGTGGGTGGAAGGGACTATTGTGGTTTGCCTTGGAGGAGTTTTGGTGATGATGCAGATGAAGGTCTTTTGGGGCACATTGTTGGCTTGGTTGGATGGTGGTAGATTGTTGGAGTTGGTGATAGGGCTGTTCTTTGTTGAGAGTTGCACTCATGGCTAGCACAAGTGTTCATATTCTGGGGATTCTGCATGGACGATTGTTGGTGGGCTTGCACGATGATAATGGATAAAAATTTAGAGTTGAGTGTTAATGAAGAGCTAATGATACTTTCGTTAGATTCTTCAATATATACAATTGAAAACCTCTCATATGTGGTCTCTCCCTAGGGATTGTGCTAGTATTCTTATCATGCACAAGACGTAGTTTGATTAGTTTGGGAGACAGGTCCAAGCCGAGCATAATGTCTTGCACTTGAGGACCCAAACTGTGTATAGATTGTGGTGCAAATATTATGTGAGTGCACGTGCATACTTAGATATTATGTAGTTAGAAGACTATTGGTTCGATTCCTCGTAGCAATGTGTGGATGAAGCCAAGGTTCAATGGGGTGAAAAAAATTATCGATGTTGAGGAGAAGTACACATGAAGGCTTCTTAAGTCATCATTTGTGATTTTGACAACACGATGTAGCATAATTGATCTCATTGACATTTGAGCTTTTGGTAGCTGGTGGCTATGTGTATTGTTTGAAGAGTACGGTGTACTTTCCATGGTCTTTTGTGCCTTGCTCACCAATATTGATTGCAACGGTACTGAGATAGAGTGTGAAAAATAATCATGCAAATGGGTAAGGGTGACAGGTCTAACCATAGGCGAGACAAGCTCCCTAGGTATGTCATGCCCTTGATGGAGTGCGAAAAGGAATTGTGCAAATGGGTCAGGGTGACAGGTTTAACCATAGGTGAGACAAGCTCCCTAGGTATGTCATGCCCTTGATGATCCATGAACAATTGTGGGGGATGTATAAAGGGCTAGGGGACTAGGGATGGAGCCAGCCAACCAAGATCACTAGACGTACCTAATTTGAGGACCCCTAGGTGTTGTGCTGTGATCATGGGTGCTTTTTTTTCCATTTTCATTTCATTTTATTTCTTTTTTATTTTATTTTCTCTTTTTTTTTTGATAAAATGAATACAACCATTGCAATACATTGAGGCTATCAACCTTTCATTTGGATTGGAAAATGTCGAGATCTAAAGGTAGTGAAAAATGGATATTACAAATATGATTGTGTTACTAGCCTCGATGCTAGAGGAACAGTTGTTGAGATGGAGAGATACACTTGAGATTTGGCAAATCTCTTTGTAACATGTGAGACATTGATACAATTGAGGTAGCAACTGCAGTGAGTCGGATGTAGAGTTTGGCTAAGAAAGAGAGAGTAGCCAATGACTATGCTTTGGGCCATGCTCAAATGCAATGTGTGCTTTCTGCAAGGGTGATTTTCTCTTCCTATGGGGATTCCGTCATGGCTCTTTGTTCTTGGTATTTCTGTCGCTTTCTCCATAATGGTTCTTCGTGGGGTTGGTGGTCTTGTGGTGACTTGGACATTGAACACTTTCGCACAGAGACCTGTGTCATCCTGCATTCACTTGGCAACTCGTGAGAGTACATGCAAGTCATATGCTTCAACCATAATGAATAGGTGCAGCTCAAAGAGACATCACTTACCTGAATCCCTCGGTGTCGATTTGGATGCATATGACCTATGCTTGATTATCATTGCTTGTGTGTGTGTTGGCTTTGCTTTTTTGGTATTATCTATACACAGTCACAAAACTCATTGTTTATTTATGTACACATTTATGAATCCATGTCACTTGTTGGGGAGGATAAAAACCAATTGTAGAACTCAGGATTGTACTGGATTGTGGGACACACATCTAGTACTCGTGGCAGCCTACTCAATAACATATATTTTGCAACATCGAGTAGCATGGTACCTTGTCCGAGTCTATTGGCAACATGTATCTCCTCCTCAGTGAGAATTTTATCAATCAGAGAGTTCTCTTGGCTAGCTCTGGCTAAGTCCATACCCCGAATGGCAGCTAGTACTCAAAAGGAAGTTGGTGCCATATAGGTTGGGTCTCTTTGAGATCGCCATTTGGCCAATCGCTCCTCTGAGATTGGGCTCCAAGTTCCACCCATTGTAGCATGGTTTTCAAATCAACATTTTTGAAATTGACTTCGACCCTCTGATTGTTGCTTTAACTACTCTATATCTAAGAGATTTGGTTGGCAAAGCGCTTTGTTGAATGCCACAGTTAAGCATAGTTCGTTGGCCTCCTCGTTAGTATTGAGTTGCATGCGTTCATATAGGAGCTTGTCATAGTGCTCGTTAAGATATTCTTACTCTTCCCAGGATAGCGGACATGACAAATATTCCTCAAGATGCTTCCTAGGGAATGTGCCCATGTCTGCAAGGATGTAAGCACGTGCGAATTATTTGAGTTTAGCATCCAACTCGATCAAGCACTCTATGACACTTCTATGTTCTATGAAGGCTTGCTCAGTTGCTATCTCATGCAACGGTTTGGGAGTTTTCCTAGGCTTTAGCATAGCTAGGGGCTCAGGCCTAGATGAGCAAGATTGGTCAATTCTAGGATTGCTCATGTCCTTGGGGTTTTCATATTTCTCTTGAGGCTTTGCTACTAGTGTATCATGGTTATCCTCGGATGTGTCTGGTCTAGTTTTGTCAATGTGTTGTGACAGTGCTATATTTACTCTTGATTGGGCAATGCAAGTTTTGCTATCAGTGGATTGATCATTGCAAGAAACCATTGATGGTAATGGTTGCTTTGATTTATCACAATACACGGATGTGTATGAGGTTTTACCGCTGTTAGGAGAGATGGCAATGGTTTCATTTGTGGGTAGTCTTGATGCTTTATTTCTTAGCTCTTTAGCACTCTTGGTCTCAATCTTCTTGGCGTCTACAACCACTTGCAATTGCCATTGTTTTCGTTGTTTTCTTCTCTTTTTCTTGGGCAATCGAGGTATATTCTTTGAAGACTCAGGACCCTGAACTAGGTTAGCTCTACTGTTGATGTGCTTGGTTGGGCCCCAAAATTGTCTTTCTCTAATGTGTCCTTATGGGACGTAGCTGTGGCCTACTGTTGAACAAACCTTGCTAGGTTGTGAGGGTACAATTGCCTCTCTTTTTGGAGAGTCTAGCTCTTCAACTAATTCCCTTGTGTCTAGCCCCTCATCCAATTGCATTGGCAATTGCTCCTGGTCGGACATTTGCTCTAAACTCTTGTCCTTGCCCATTGGAACATGCCTCCATTGCATCGTATTAGAGCGGGTGTTGTGTTTAGAGCTGTTTTTCTCTTACTCAGGAGGTTCGAGTGTCTCTAGTGTAGAACCAAGAGATGGTTTAGGATTCTTGTCATGTAGGCTTGGATGAAACCAGTTGGAGAAGTTAGGGTTGTATTGATGGGAAGCATAGAGATCTAGGATTGCAAGGTCTTGAGTGTGAGACAAAAGACATATGCACTAACATCAAGTACCATGATCCCTACTCCTAGCTTGTTAGCTACATGTAGATCTTCTTCTAGAAGCACTTTATCATACAAGGGATGTTTTTGGATAGTGGTAAAAAGCTGGACCTGATGGACCATTGCCAACACTCTTAATGAGGTTGGGGCAATGTACGTGGGATTATGTATTGATGTCCAAAGGGCTTTCCTTTGCTCAGCGGCGAGTGTCATTAGTTGGTGGCCAATTTTGGCTGGCAACTAGAGTGCCATTTTTGCACAAAGTTACCTTATAATTTCCCTTTTCTCTTGATTGCTTCGAGCTTTTTCTTTTTTATCTCACATTGAGTAGTATAGAGTGAGGGTATCAAGTGCAATTCTCTAGCTCTAGTCTTTGGGATATCCTTTATGACTTTCTCAATAACAACTACATAGTGCAAGCAAACATATTGTTTCTCATCCTAAGTTAGTTCGGGGGTTCGGCTATGAGCTTTGTGTGCTCTGGTGTTGGCCTTTCAATGTCCACATGGATCTACGTACGTGTGATGGCTGTCAGCTTGTAATCAAGCTTCATCATGCACTTCATCTCTGGTTCATTCATTAGATGTGTCATCTTTGGCTAAATCTTCAAGAGATTTCTCCTCAAGCCCATGCTTTAGGTGCTTAGGAAGTGCTGGAGGTGTCAAGGATATTGGTTGTGACACCTCTTCCACAAGTGAATTGCTAAGGATATGTTTCGCAAGGGGCGTCGTCACTACCAAAGGCTATGACTATTGTGATTCCTGATTGAAAGTAGTAGCAGCTATGTTAATGGACTGGCTACTGTTGGTAGATTGCGATTTCAAGTCCTTAGGTCCTTAGGAAAATTGGAAGTGGTCATGTCTTTTGTTGCCCTTTGAGCATTCACTTGTGCAGATCAATGTGAGATACCAATGGTGGATTGCATAGGTGTATCCTTAGGTTGAGAGCTAAGGGTGGTGTCATGTCCCATATCTAGTTCAAAGTAGCAGCAGCTAGTTCAATGGATTGGCTACTGTTGGTAGATTGCGATATCAAGTTCTTAGGTCCGTAGGTAGATCAAAAGTGGTCATGTCTTTTGTTGCCCTTTGAGAATTCACTTGTGCAGATCGATGTGAGCTACCAATGGTGGATTACATAGGCATATCCTTAGGTCTCAACCTAAGGGTGGTGTCATGTCCCACATCTTGGACATTTGGAAGCTTAGATGGAGATAGAGATTGGGATTGAGCAGCTACACTTCATGACAGTTGTTGTGCTTCTTGTGTCCATTTAGAGAAAGAAGGTGTGGGAGATTTTGAACTCCTAAGTGTACTTGGTAGCATTGGCTGGAAGATTTGCTCGTGGCTGTTAGATGATTCTGCCATTTGCTTTGTTGAGTGATCAGGTTTATCATGAGCAGCGTTGTGCCTGTGGCGCTCATTATCCTGTTGGGAAATCAAAGACTCATTGAGCACTAGTGGTCTTTGTGCACGCTCAATGGTTACATCTGACATTTTCTTGTTAGGCATGCTAGGCTAAGGATCTGCCTTTCAAATAGTCATGTTTGGTTTCTTGATTTCAATCGTGAGGGGCTCAATCCCTCCAATGTTGTTGACTCAAGACTTGGATTTTTGTTTAGATTTCCTCCTGCACTTCTTTGCTTTTGATGCGATATAGCCTTCACTTGATGGAGGTGGTTTAACAGGGGATTTTGCCACCCAAATCCATTGGTTACCTGCATAATACCCTTGAGCACATAGCAATGCTTTGGATATCCATCACAGTGTTGTGCTGGCTCTCCATCGATACCTTCGTTTATAAGGCTTGGGATTTTTTTGTGGTCTTCTATGATATTTATAAGTCCAAAGCCTATCCTTGGCATTGTCTCTTGACTTTCTTGTTTCAAGCATGGCATTGCTCACTGGTTCTCTTTGTTCAACATGCGCTTGTATCAACTCTTTCAACAAGTCCTTGCTCTCATTACTAGGCTTGCCTAATATGTCAGAATATTCATTGCCTTTCCCTTGAGGCTTGATGAGGTCACCCTTGCTAAAGGTTGTGATTATCCTCACACCCAGTAGTGTCAAGTGTATCCTCTATGCTACATAATTGGCCTCACACTTTGTCGCCCTTTTGAAGGGTCTTCCTAGGAGGGTTTTCTTTCCACAATCATCACTATTTGGAGGAACATGGAATAGTATAGGTAAGCTTTTAGTTTCAATAGTTACAAGGATTTTGCACTTCCCTATAAGTGCTTGTGGATGTCCCCCATAAGGACTATGAGTTACATATTAGTCGATGTGAGCTCTAGTTGGCCTAGTAGGGTCCATGCTTTATAGACCAAGATATTAAAATTAGCTCATTCATCGATGAGAGCATTGACATAGTGCTCTCCTTTTGTGGCGAGTTTGACCCTAAGATAAGTAAGCGGTACTATGTCTTTATCTTTTAGGTCTTGGATTATAAATTTAACCCTTCTGATACATGCCTTTGAGTCCCCAATTGCATAGCAAGATGTGGATTCTCTACTAATGTCTCGGGTCATCTGTGCAGTGCCATTCAAGGTGCATGTATTGTTAGGACTGTCATGTCTAGTCATCCTCGTAGTTCTAGCTTGATGTTGTTGCATTCCACCTTGACCAAATGCAGTCCAAATGCAACACATACGTGTTTTTGCAATGTGGCATTTTTGCCCTTGTTGGCTAGATTGTCCCATTGAGGTTCTAGGGTCTCTATTTGTCTTTCTTCGGATATGGTCTTTTGGTTGTTGTTTTGCAAGTGAGAATCCATGCTTGTGCAAAGCTATTACTACACTAGGATCTAATTTGGAGAACCTGTCACACGGCGCACGTTTTCTCACCAGCCTACTTGGGGGAGGTGCGGAGGGGATATAGCTCCCTCTACGAGGGTTCCGTAGGGGGGTCCCCCCAGCTTATAGGGCCATTACGCTAAATACCATGCACAATTTGAAGGGCCATTCGTAGCCAAGTTTTGAACTACTTGCTCTAGATTTCAACCTAGTCATAGATCTATGGTGTGCTTTCGGTTCTATATGGTCCTTGGGTCAGTTTCAGGGTCTACACATTAAAAATCTTGAAACAAATCAAAATTTGGTCTAACAGGTCCGAATTGCAGGGGTCAAATGTTTGATTTGGCCCATCAGAATGGACAAGGGCCGAATGAGAAAGGACCGAATGCAACTCGTTCGAATGTCAAATACGGACAATCTGAATGTGGTTGTTCAAGGACCAAATGGCCAAATGCTAGTGGGCTGAATCAATTGGGCCAAGGGCTGAGTGGTTTGTCTGAATGGGTTTGGGCCAAATGGCCGAGGGCCGAGTGAGGTGGGCCAAATGGTGAATTTGGTAGCATTGAATGTCAGCTTGTCCGAGTGGGGTTGGGCCGAGTCAGCCGGCCCAAGTCTTAGCGTTTGAATGGTGGTGGGCCGACGGCCAAAGAAAAGAGAGCTGAGGGCCGATTCTGGGACTCGACCTAGAATCGCTGTCACTTGGATAGGCCGAACATAGCATGATTTTGACTGATGCAACAATAAATCACTCAAATCATACGATTTAGGTCATGGCTTATTGCACGTACCTCCAGATCAAAGCTATCAGTAGAGGGGAAGAGTTGTATACATCTGAAATAGCAAATAAACTCCAAAATGAAAATCGGCAAACGAATCAAATCCTCTTGCCATGTTATGACAACAGAAATCCTAATGCTTATTTTTCTTTTTTTTTCTTTGTTCTTTCCTGCCCTAATGAAGCCAAATCACAAAGCAAATACTACACTACTCCACATGCTTTTCCAAGTTTAAAAAAACCAAAAACTTACTTGCTAAGAAGATCGAATACCTTTTTAAACTCCCTCACTTCCTACCTATCTACCTCAAGCACCGGTTTGAGGAAAACCCTACTTCAATTACTCGATTCTGAGCGCATAAATACTTAAGGCTTGAATCCGTTGGTCCCGATAACATAACAAAAATGTAGAGGTGAGAAACCGCCAAGACCCACGGACCGCTTATTGTTCAAGCATTCCAAGCCGAGCACTAATGGCTACCTCTCACATAGCTGATGCCCTATCTCTCTCTAAGAGTGTAGTGAGCTTACCTCCATGCTCGATCGAGTTGCCTCCTCTCTCGAGCACTCCGGTAGCTGCACGATTCAAGTGCAAGCTTCAAGCGAGCTCAATCCTCAAGCTCCATGCTCCAAGCTCCATTGTTGAGCAAGAGAAGAGAAGAGAAGAGAAGAAAAGATAAGAGAAGAGAAGAGAAGAAGATGGAGAGCTTCTCCACCACGATACCTTACCCTCACACACTCGCTCCCTCACACTCTTACACTCCCTCTCTCAAGCACAAGCTCAAGCAAGCAAGAACAAGAATAAGAAAAAGAAGAGGAGAGCTACTTTTGGCCACACACAAGAATGAGCTTCTCATTCACTTTTCAACTTTATATACAAAACCCTAAATCCCTTTTGGGCGGTCATCCCCTTATCCTCTTTTTAACATGGCCCTAGGCCCTTTTTTCCATTGTTCTCCTATCTTCTTAGCTTCCTTCCTACCACCCATCTACCTTTTCAATTTGCATGGGTGAGAGCCCCGACGCTCTTAAAATAAATCATGGTGTGCCTTTGCACTCTTTTATAAAAGTATTGACTTGTGTTTTTTCTTGTGCACCTTTCTCCTTGATTTAGGACTTTTCTACACTTCTTGTGTTTCCAGATTTTTCTTGGCGCACCTTCATCTTCTGTCTCTCACTTTTTCCTTGGCCTTGTCTTCTACTTTATAATTTCCATATTTTTCACCTTGTTTGTCTAAGGGTTAACATCCCCCTTATACAAACAAAATAAAACCATTCCTTCTCTTGTATATATAATAAATTTTCCTAACACAAATTTGTAGCACACACTTGGCCCCCTCTCCCAAGCTAGGAAGATTGACTCACTTTTGTAGGAGGGAGGGAAAGTCGAGCTTGATGATCATGACCAAAGACCGATTCAAGCCAATGACTATGACTAGTTCCAATGGATGACCAACAAACAACTTACCAACCATGAACCACGAAACAAGTAATCCTTTTTGTACTAAGATGGTAAGAAATGGGTAAGTTGTGGGGTTTAATCATACAACGAATTCATGTGTATAAGGTACAATTTAAAACATTCGGTTATTGTAAGAAAATCATAAGGAAAAAATGACTCATGTGTACCATCTTAATCTTTTTCAGGAAATGAAAGCCTACAAACCAATCTTGATAAAAGATGCGCTTAATGAGAATAAAATCATTTTTACTAAACAACACATTGACTTCGGCATCAAAGTGGAGATGCATAAAGTGGGCCATTTGCATTACCGCACAACAAGCTACGTGGAGGGAGTGATAGCCCGATATCCTTGGCTTGTCATCTCCTAACAAAATTTTGGCTAAAGCAATATGTTAGATGTGCTGCAACCCTAGTGTAGTACATAGTATGTGTGTCAGCCATATACAATTATCAACTAGAAAAAAGAAAGGATTTTACACTGAAGTATCATTGGCAAATGGCAACCATTGGAAGGAGGAAGAGGTGCTCATTTAAATCACTCTTGAAGCGGTTGAGAAGATGCTAGGAATCTAAGAAAAATCAGGAAGATACATCAAAAGTGCAAGATTAAGAGTCTTCAAAAATCCAGTTAACATTTGCTCCCTCCTAGAGGAGTGCCAATCCCATGGCACTATCGGTTGGATGTTGTTAATGAGAAGTGTTGGACTAGTTCAGGAGAACATCTTTGGGGATGCAAGGAGTCACAACATAGCGGTGGAGAGTGCACTACTAGTTGTTGATGACGAAGAAAACAGCATGAAGCTAGATGGGGTCACTGACATTGTTGGGTCTTGAGCACATCTGGTACCTCTCATGGTACTCTCCCTAAGGGTGTGACTATTGGTTCGTGTGGTGCAAAGTGCTCGTGCAGTGGAATTGGGAGGTGGGTCAAGTTCCAAGTAAACTTGAAACATTGTCCCACACTTGAGGACCTGATTCATGAAATGCTAGGGTGATGTGGTAATTCCAAGGAGACATATCTATCGAGCGAGCTTGAGTTGTCCTACCCTTGAGGTGCCCTAAAGTTGTGGTGTGGCAAAAGGGGCTAAAGGAAGATCTCTGGTGTAGTGTAGTGCATGATGTGCTTATCTCTCTCCCTTTTTTAAAATAAATAAATTAATTAAGTACATATGCTTTTCTTTACTTGAGGACCGTTGGCCTAGGTGAATAGAGTAGGCACCCTCTACTATTGTTGTGCTAACTAGATACTCCTTCCATGATGCACAAAGAGATAGGTCAGGACTCTGGGTAGAAGGGGAATGTGCAGAGGGCAAATCTGATTTCCACCATGTCACATAGGAGCTTAATGCAGAAGGGAGGTAGTAATAGGGCCCTCTTGTGAAGCCATATCATAGCCACTACGTTAATACCTACATTCACATCAAAGAATAATGGCGAAAGCCTCTTCTCACAGGGTGTAATGAGATGTTTTAGCAATACAATGAGGAGGTGAAGGTAATTGTTGGTAGTGATGAAGGATGGATCTGGGAAATTCTTTGACAAAGTAGCCAAAGGAGGATATGAGGTCATTGGGATGGAACAGGTGGGTCTTCTTAGCGTCTGTGGTCCTAATGTTGGGAATCTTAGGGAAATTGTACCTACCATGTTCTTGTTCATTACAGTTCTTGCCATGTCAATGCAGATAAGGACATTGAAGTGGGTTCATACTATGGGCATCATCACTAGCATAAATGAAGGCTTCCCAGACCATCTAATTATTGAGATAGTGGCTTTTGATTTGAATGGGGTGACAAGATTCTTTGAACACATCCATAGCTAACTGCACTTCCCACTTTTCCGTATGCCAACAACTGCTCGAATGAGAATTCTTACAGTTCGTGGTGGCAATGGCTTCATGAACTTGATTTGTTCACTTATTTTGAAATCAAACACTAGTGGAGGAGGCTGATCTTCCACTCTTTGAGACTGTGCTTTCAACTGCTCAATCATGGCTTCATAGGATCCTATCTACTCAAGGGTCTCGCCTATAGCTTCCTGGGGAGGATCACCCAAGTCAAAGTCCTCCAAATCTAGCAATTTTGTGGGTGGAATCATGACTGAGGGTGGTTCTAAGACTAGTGAAGATGGAAGGGGAGGTCCTCTTGTATGAGGCCTATGACACACAAATCTCATTCTTCATAGCCTTTTTGCTTGAGCTAGTGTATGAGATCTTTTTGAGTGGGCCCAGTGCTTATTGAACTAACTTTCTTAGCCTGCTCCATGCCTTCTATCATGCTCAAAGCTACCCCAAGTTGAATCTTAAGGTCAATTAGATCATCTATTTGTGGCACTCAAATTCGGAGTATTGCTTCCTTCTTGTATAGTTCCTACTACTTACTAAATGCAATTTTCTGGGATCTAGCTTGAGTCGAGATTCCAGCTTCTCATATAATGTAGTGGCTAGGTTGGTGGATATTTTCATCAAGGTGGACCGTTGCACTTTTTGTGCATTCCTTGTACTGAGGCAACTTCTTGGTTCATCCTGGTAGCCATAGTCTCATGTAGCTCTTCGGTCCTCCATCATTCTTTCTCTTGCAAGAGTTCATTGCTCTCTCTCTCTCTCTCTCTCTCTCTCTCTCTCTCTCTCTCTCTCTCGCAATTGGAATTTTCCTTTTTCTTGAGAGAGCTCCAACTTAAGTGCTAGCACTCTGCTATTCAGGTGAGCCAATTATTGCCCCAAACTACTTATTATTTCCTCATCTTTTTGGTGGGTTTCCTTGTATGCCTCAATTTCTTTTGCTTAGGCTTGTAGGGTAGCATATTTCTCTTGTATTTGTTGTTGCAACTCCTCCCATAAGAGAATGTCTTTCTTGCTCATCTCTTGAAGGGATTCCTTCTTCTTTTGAAATTCTTTCTTGAAATCTTCTTCCCTCTCCTAAAGAGCGTGCTCCTTCTCTTGTAAGTGTTTCTAGAGGTATAGCTTCTATTTTTTGACATGGAGAATGAATCGCTTATAGCTCTCATTGACCTCTTTGAGCTTGGCTTGTGCTTTTTGCTTCTCTTCTAGTGCCATGTTTTCTACTCCTCTTGAGTTCAACACACATCCTTTCCATGGTTTCTATGCCACTACAGAGTAGCCTAGTTGTGTGGAGAGTGCTTGTACATCCTCATATTAGCATTCTTGCTACTGTGGTGTGGGTCTCTATTCCACCAACCTAATTGATTGAGCTTGCAAGTTCTGTAGTTGTTTCCCTTGATGCTCCATTGGATTTTGCAAGTTGAGGAGGAGAGTTGACTCCATTGGGCTGACTTCATCAAGCTTCTCCTTTCCTTTCCTAGAACTACCTTCTGCTATTAGCTCATCAAAGTGCACGTGAAATGAATATTCTATGGAGTTTCGCATCACACCTGCTGCTGGTAATTTTCCATATACTTCTTATGCTTCTCTTGCCTCTCTTTCTCTTTCCTTTCACATTCTTCCTGTGTGATTCTAAGAACCTTTTCTATTAGTGCATTATCATCATCACTATCTTCTAGTCTTTGCCATTTTCTTTGTTCTATTTCCCCGCTTGGTCTTCTCTTTCAAGCTACAGTATCCTAGAAGGTGGAATAGATCTAACCACCATTCCGATTTTATGCCCAATAAGCCATGGCAATGCACCACTCCAATGTATGATGGTGTTTTTGACTTCTACATGATGCACCTTCAAGGAGTAGTCCTTTTGAACCCTGGTAAGTGACTCAGTGATGCATCCAATCCATAATGCATTTAAGACATGTTTGAAAAAAATATTGGTCATTATGCTCCTGAATTTTCAAGACATTGGGAGATTGAAGGGACCTTGGAAGATTTTTGGGAATTGTAATGATTTATTTTGGCTTTGTTATACTACCCTGAGAGCCGAACTCCCTCCCGTGCAAGTTGTAACACATGAATGTGGCTTATGAATATAGTTTAATGTGTGAAAGGATGAGAAGGATGGGCAGGGTACTCGAGGGAAAAGGGAAAACCATAACTCTAAAAAATTGTATAAAAGGGATGAAAATGAATAGAAGAGGCTATTCTTGTGTGTGCCAACTTCTTGTTTTACCTTCTTGCCTTTTGTGAGCTAAGGGGAGAGAGAAAGGAAGCGGGGGGCTTACTTGAATCGTAGAGCCAACTAGTGCTATCTTCATGCTTGAGGGAAGGCCTAGGGGGCTCACTACAAAGGTAGGATTGCTTACCACATGCAGGAGGCTAGGTGAGAACTAGCCCAATGTATCACATGCTCAACCTCTTGAAATAACAAGAGGGTGCCCAAGGTTCCCATCGTTGGGTATGGAAGCCTAACACTATTGCATCATGTGAGGTGCTATGGCTATAAAAGGTATTACTTGATTTGGATCTTCAAGTAGATGGTTCATTATTCATTCATTGTGACTCCATATATGCCTCTTCATAAAAATCACTATGCAATAAGGCATTCTTCACATCCATTTTCTATAGACTCCAACCTTTGGTCATTACCAAAGTAACCACACATTTAACAATTGCTATCCTAGGAAGTAGACTGAATGTCTCTTTATAGTCTATACCATATGTCTATGCATAGTTTTTTGCAACTTATACCTATTAATGGAGCCATATGCATTATTCTTTATTTTATAGACTCGCTTACAAATAATAGCTTTCTTTCCCTTGGGTAATAGTACTAGATCCCAAGTCTTATTGGCCTCTAATATAGCCATCTCCTCATCTATTGTTGCATCCCAATTTGCATGACCAATAGTCTTCTCAAAATAAGTGGGCCCAACATCCTCAACTACCTTTACCATATAAGCACAATGGTGAGCTATATAACCCTCAAAACTAAATCTTCTAACATCATGCCTCACCCTGCTAGACTTGTGCATTAGTGGACCACTCAATGGAGCCTTCAGGTTACCATGTACTCTCTACATACTCGGTGTCCTAACTAAAGGAATACAAAGCTTATTATCTAAAATACTATTCTAGGCAGGGAACACGTCGGCCGAGACATGAATGGTGTAGTCTCGGGCTGCTACCGTTTCTAGAATATCTTTAAACAATTCATTAAATTCTGCCCTATCACGAGCTGCCCTTTCTGCCCTTGAGCATCTGGTGGCCGAGCGTGCATTGGGGGTTTGTGCAACTGGCATTGCCACATTTTGTGTGCCTCCCTGAGCGTCCATTTCCCTAGCCCACAAATTCTTCAGCCTTTGTCCGGGGCGGTGTCACTTAGGCCCTCGCTTCTTTGCATATTTCTTGAGAGTGGGTACATAGCGTACCGGTGGAGGGGCACGTGCCGCATGCTCCCGTCGTCTGTGAAGAGCGTCTTTGCATGCCAGATGTCCGTGGTTCTCCATGTGTTCCGTCTGGAAGCTTGCAAGATGCAATCCAAGGGTTACGCCTTGATATGGAATAATATTGTTCTCATAGAAGGGATTTTCGTGTGGGTTGTCAAACGCATATGACTAGAAGAGAAGGTGCGGAACATGTGGTACTCGTTGTAATGGTGTCCCTCTGGCCTCTAACTACGAGCAGGTCTTGACTCACGCCAAGTTACGTCGGTTGGTGGTCCTACGTTTGGAGGGCTCATCCTCGGAAGGATAGGCCGGGAAGGGAAAGTGTGTAGAGAGGGACTACACCCTGCTTACATCATGAGGGACGTTGGCCAGGGTTTTCCATGGTGGCAATGCGGGTGCATGCCCTTTGCTCCGAGGCAAACATGATTTGGTGAAAGGGGGACCGGCTTAGCATAGCCTGTTGGCCCCGATTCTTCTATCTGCGCTTGGGTTTTTATTGCTTGTGTGTGTTGATGATGTTTATACAGGGTCATAAAAGTCATTGTTTATTTATATACATATCCATGAGCCCATGTCACTTTACGAGGATAAAAACCAATTGTAGAACTCAGGATTGTACTGGAGTGTGGCACACGCATCCAGCACTCGTGGTAGCTTACTCAGTACCAATAGATATTTTGCCACATTGAGCAGCATGGAACCTTGTCCGAGTCTACTGGAAACGTGTAACTCCTCCTCAGTGAGAACCTTATCAATCAAAGGGCTCTCTAGGCTAGTTCCAGCTAAGTCCGTACCCCGAATGTCAGTTAGCACTCGAAGGGAAGTTGGTGCCACATAGGTTGGGTCTCTTTGAGACCGCCATTTGGCCAATCGCTCCTCAGAGACTGTCATGATTTGAGCTCCTAGTGCGGCCATTGCAACGTGGTTTTCACACCAATGCTGTTCAAATTGACTTCGGCCCTCTGAGAATCGCTTTAGTTGCTCTAGGTCTACGAGATTCGGTTGGCAGAGCACTTCATTGAACGTGACGGTTAAGCGCAGTTTGTCAGCTTCCTCGCCCGAGATGAGTTGCAAACGTTCGTGTAGGAGCTTGCTATAGTGCTCATCAAGGTGTTCTTGCTCTTCCCAAGATAAAGGGAAGGGCAAATAATCTCCAAGTTTCTCCTTGGGGATTGTGCCGACATCCGCAAGGATGTAGACTCGTGCAAACACCTTGAGCTTAGCATCCAACTCAGCTAAGCATTCTGCGACACTTCTATGTTCAACGAGGGCTTGCTCGATTGCCATCTCATGCAAGGTTCTAGGAATTTGTCTAGGCTTTAGCATAGCTGGGGGTTCAGGCCTAGATGAGCAAGATTGGTCAACGCTAGGATTGCTTATGCTCTCAGGGATTGTGCATTTTTCCTGAGGTTTTGCTGCTATTTTGTCAAGGTTCTTCTCGGATGTGATTGGTATAGATTTGTCACCCTAACGACGTTGTATCCACTCTTGATTGATCGATGTGAGTTCTATTGTCGGTGGATTGAGTGTTGAAAGCAGCTGTTGATGGCAACAAGTGCTTTGATTTTTCAGAGCACACGGATGTGACTGAGGTTTCACCGCTATCAGGAGAGGCATCAGTGGGCTCATTGGTGGATGGACTCGATGCTTTATTCCTCAGTTCTCCAGCACTCTTCGTCCCAATGTCCTTGGGGTCCGCAACCACCTGCAACTGTTGTTTTCTTCGCTGTTTCCTCCTCTTTTTCTTGGTCAGCGCAGGTGCATCTAACATCTCAGGACCCTGGGCTATATCGACCGTTGATGTGCTTGGTCGGCCTCAGCATTTTCTTCCTCTAGTGTGTCCTTATGGGACATGGTTGTGGCCTGCTCAATAGCCTCGCTAGGTTGTGAGACCACAACTACCTCCCTTTTCGGAGAGTCTAGCTTTTCAGCCAACTCCCTTGTTTTTAAATCCTCCAGCCTAGGCTTTAGGCACTTTGAAAGTGCTGGAGTTGTCGAGGGATTTGGTTGCGACACCTCCTCCACAAGTAAACTACTAAGGACACGTTCCACAAGGGGCATTGTCACAGCTAAGGGCTGCGACTGCTGTGATCCCTGATTGGAAGTAGTAGCAGCTAGTTTAGTGGGCTGGCTACCCTTGGTGGATTGCGATGTCAAGTCCTTAGGGCAATTGGAAGTGGTCGTTGCTCTTAGAGCATTCACTTGTGTAGGTCGAGTATCAGTTGAGCTAGCCACCTTAGGTTGCATAGGCATATCCTTGGGCCGAGAGCTACAGATGGTGTCATGTCCCACCTCTTGGACATTTGGAAGCTTAGATGGAGATGGAGATTTGGATTGAGCAGCCTCCCTTGATGACTGCTGTTGTGCTTCCTGTGTCCGTTTGGCAAAAGAGGGTGTAGGAGATCTAGGACTCTTAAGTGGACTTGGCACTGGCTGAATGATTTGCTCCAGGCTATTAGACGGTTGTGCCATTTATTTTGTTGAGCAATTAGCCATCTCACAAGTAGCGTGGTGCCTCTGGTGCTCCTTATCCTCTTGGGGAATCAAAGGCTCCTTGGGCACTAGTGGCTTTAGCGTCTCCTCAACGATTACATCTGATGTGTTCTTGTCAAGCACACTAGGCTGAGGATCTACCCTCCAATTGGTCCCGTTGGGTTTCTTGATTTCGACCATGAGGGGCTCGGTCACTCCACTATTTTTGACTTGGGACTTGGTTTTTTGTTTAGATCTCCTCCTACGCTTCTTTGCTCTTGATACATCCTGGCATTCAATCGACAAAGGAGGTTTAACAGGGGGTTTTGGTACCCAAATCAATTGGTTGCCTGCGTAGTACCCTTGAGCACGTAGCAACACTTTGGATATCCATCGCGGTGTTGTGCTAACCCTCCATTGATACCTGCGTCTACAAGGCTTGGGCGTCTTTTGGGGTCTTCTATGATATTTGTAAGTCCAAAGCTCGTCCTTGGCATTTTCTCTTGACCTTCTTGTTCCAGGCCTGGCCTCACTCACTGGTTCTCGTTGTTCGACCTGTGCTTGTATCAGTTCTTCCAACAAGTCCTTGCTCTCGTTAGTAGGCTTGACTATTACGTCAGCACCTTCCTTGCCTTTCCCTTGAGGTTGGATGAGGTCACCCTTACTAAAGGTTGTGACTATCCTCACACCCGGTAGTGTCAGGTGTATCCTCTATGCTACATAGTCGGCCTCACACTTGGTCGCCCTCTTAAAGGGTCTTCCTAGGAGGGTCTCTTTCCCGCAGCTAGCACTATTTGGAGGAACATGAAATAGGATAGGCAAACTTTCCGTTTCAATTGTCGCAATGACTTTGCACTTCCCTATGAGTGTTTGTGGGTGTCCCCCATAAGGGCTAAGAGTTGCATTAGTCGGTGTGAGCTCTGGTTAGCCTAGTAGGGTTCATGATTCATAGGTCAAGATGTTAAAATCTGCTCCTTCATCAATCAGAACATCGATAGTATGCTCTCTTTTCGCGGTGAGTTTGACCCTAAGATAAGCAGGTGGTACTATGTCTTCATCTTCCGGGTCTTGGCTTGTAAATTTAAGCCTTCTGACAGATGCCCTTGAGTCCCCACTTGCATGACCAGACATGGATTCTCCACCAACATCTTGGGTTGTCTGTGCAGTGTTGCTCAAGGTACATCTCTCGTCAAGAGTGTCATGTCTAGTCATCTTGGCCTTTATAGCTTGCTGATGTTGCATTTCGCTCTGACTAGACATGGTATGAACACAATGTCTTTGTGTTCTCGTGGTGTGGCCTTTTTGCCCTTGATGGCTAGATTGGCCCATTGATGTTCTAGGGTCTCTGTTTCTCTCTGTTCGGGTATGGTCTTTTGGCTGCTCTTTTGCAAGTGAGAATCCATGCTCGTGTAGAGCCATTACTTCACTAGGGTCCAATTTGGAGGACCTATCGCGATGCACGTTTTTCCTCCAACCTACTTGGGGGAGGTGCGGAGGGGGTACAGCCCCCCTCTGTGGGGGTCCGGGGGGGGGGGGGGGGCAGTCCGATTCGGGACTGGTCCGATTCGGACAGGGGTGGGTCCGATTTCCTTGATCGAACGAGGTTGACGGCCCGCGAGTTGCACGCGATGCCTCTAGACTAATGTCTACTACATCGAATCGGCCAGCGCCCTCCAGATAGGTACAAGATACTACAAGGGAATGCCAAACATGCCTGGAACCACTGTGGTGCTCGAATCAAATGGCACTCCAAGGATCTGTGCCCCTATTTCCCTGTTTTAGCTTGTTATATAGCAACAGAAAACCCTACTGTTTGCTTCTTTTTCTTTGTTTTTTCCTATCCTAAATGCATATAAATCACAAAGCAATCACCTACACTACTTTATTTCACAACATAAATCTCAAGAAAGCAAAAAACCTACTTGCCAAGGAGATCGAATACCATCTTCAACCCCCTCACTTCCTACCTATCTCAAGCACCGATTCGGGGGAAAACCCTACTCCAATGCTCGATTTGAAGCACGCAAGTGCTCAAGGCTTGAAACTGTTGGTCCCGGCAACGGAACCAAAATGTGGGAGCTTTCACTCAACCGCCAAGACCCACGGACCGCTTATTGTTTCAAGCATTCCAAGTCGAGCACTAATGGCTATCTCTCACATAACCGACACGCCATCCATATCTACGGGTGTAGTGAGCTTACCTCCGTGCCGTTCGAGTTACCTCCTCTCCTGCGCACTCGGGTAGCTCCACAATCCAAGTGCAAGCTTCAAGCAAGCTCGATCCTCCCGCTCCAAGCTCCAAGCTCCATTGCCGTGAGCAAGAGAAGAGAAGAGAAGAGAAGAGAAGAAGAGAGGAGAAGATGGAGAGCTTCTCCACCCCACGGTCCCTCACCCTCACACACTCACTCCCTCACACTCTCACACTCCCTCTCTCAAGCACAAGCTCAAGCAAGCAAGAAGAAGAAGAAGAAGAAGAAGAAGAGGAGAGCTACTTTTGGCCACACACAAGAATGAGCTTCTCATTCACTTTTCAACTTTATATACAAAACCCTAAATCCCTTTTGGGCGGTCATCCCCTTTTCCCCTTTTTACATGGCTGGCCGTAGCCTAGGCCCTTTTTCCCATTGTCCTTCTATCTTTCTAGCTTCCTTTCCACTGCCCGTCTACATTTACAAATTGCACGGGTGAGAGCCGAGCCCGGCGATCCTTGAATTAAACCATGATGCGCTTGCGCTCTTTTACAAAAGTTTTGACTTGCGCTTTTCCTTGTGCACGTTTCTCCCTTATTTAGGACTCTTCTCCTTGTGCATCTTTGTCTTCCATTTCTCTTTGCCTTGGCCTTTGTCTTTATCTTCTGCTTTAGCTTTTTCAGATTTCCCACCTTCGTTCGTTTGAGGGTTAACAGCATTAATCATAAAAACATAGATGCATAAAAATTCCATGAAAAGAATAGCATATAGGACAATGATATTTAAGCAAAAATATAAGATAAAGCTTTAACTATCCTTTCAAAGGATCAAAATGATGGAGTGCCTACCCTTGTTTTAGATAAGATTCCAATAATCTTTTATATTTTTGAAAATCTTCTTTGATATCTACTATTTCTCATCCCTTTCTACTCCACCCTTCTCCAATTTCATGTGTGGCTCAGCTTGACAATGCCTTATCTAAGGAAGAGAAAAAGACTAAGCATTGCCTCTCAAGCTATCATGACCTCTTATTTCAAGACAAGAGTAAGAGCATGAGCCCTAAGGAAACTAAAATATGTATTGGTCTAAACAACAACTCTATGATAACTCAACAAAATTGATATAAGAAAAATTATTCTTTGGATTACTTCCACCCTATAAGCTCAAGACATCTTTCCTATACTTGGCTTGTTCTGTAGTTCCAAGCCCCCTATACTCTTTCTATTCCATCTCTTGCATATAAAAGGCTCAAGAAATGGTTGTAGTAGACTAGATGGTTCTCTCCTCTCTCCTTATATTCTAGTCTATAGAAAGGAAGCTTCGATATTCTCACAATTCTATAGTATGTTCCTTTAAAATCTCCAAGCCACCCCTTCTTCTTCTCAAATGTTCAATAAATATCATGTAGAGAAAAGGGAGATGAGGAAATGAAGAAAGTGGAGGGAGAAACCTCTTCTAATCTCTCTCACACTTTTCATCACACACACACACACACACACACACACACACACACACACACTCTCTCTCTCTCTCTCTCTCTCTCTCTCTCTCTCTCTTGCACGCACACAAGCTATGGTGAACCAAGGAGGAGGAAAAGACGATGAAGCTAGGGAAGCATTAAGGGCTCTCAAAGTTGTATCAACAACAAGAATGAGAGGTTCTAATAATCTTGAACTTTAAAGATGTAGGGTAGAGATAGGCACTCTTTTCTCTTTTCATCTCTTATTTGGTCCATCATCCTATGTATAATACCCATAGACCTTCATTGCTTTCCTATATGATGTTAGATTATGTGTACTCGGCTTATGGACTAATGGAACCCACCTATATTTTAAATGTATAAGTGGGACTTAAATTCTCATTGGTAGATTAATCACAAATTACATGTGAGGGGACCATTTCTCAAACTCTATGAAAATTATTCTATGCAAGCTATAGGACTACTAAAATAACTACATGATGGAGATTAAAACTATTCCACATGCCATTTCAACAATTTTCCAATGCATGAATAGCCTTTATCTTGGTATTCTCAATCTCCAAACATCAATTGCTATTTTTGGATATTTCCTATTTTGAACAACTATAGTAATTTTTAGTAGTTTATTATTTTTTATCACCTAGCTACTTCTTTCTTTGATCACTTATGTCTATTGAATTTTTGCTTGCATTTTGACTAGCTTTGTCCACATTTGATCACTTCTTTTTATTTTAATTCGTAAACATGGCCATTTGAGGTTAGAGAGAGAGATTTGCATTGTCTAATCTAACATCTCAATCCCTTGTGTTGCCATATATACAACCATCACCATAGCAACACAAAGGAGAGCCCTATCATCTAAATAGAAAAGCTATGTTCATGTGCCACTTTATGCTACTATATTGATATAAAAGAATAAACTTAATTGCAACATGTACCTAAAGGTGAAAGAGAAGGTGTCAACCATAATGATTATTATACAAATTTAGTATTCCATACTTATCAAATTATACTTTTAATAAATGTAATTCGTCGGACATCGCTTAATAAGTGTCATTACATAACATGATCTAAAAAGAAGACAATATTAAAAAAAAGTTATTTGAATGAAATGAACATCCAAAATAAATCAAGATTGTGCTAAATGTTAGGTATTTTTCAAATAAAAGCTATTATTTTCTAATGAATGAGTTAATGGCAATGCTTAATTGATAAGGTCACTCAAAGTAATTGAGCCAATGTGAATTGACTATCATAATTAACAATAATAGAGGCTTGCATGGTTTTAACTAAATGAATATTGAAAGCAAAGCATATGGCATGGACATGCAAAATAAATTGGCATAGTGTCAAACACATCAACATCTAAACTCACATGTGCAAGCATAATGCAAAATAAATTGGCACATTGTCAAACACACCAACACCTAAACTCACATGTGCAAGCATCAATCAAAGGTCTCAAGTTGCTCCATATAATTTGGCAAAATCACACACACACTGTGTGTGTGTGTGTGTGTGTATTTATGTATATATATCAATATGCTGCCCTAGTGTATGTGATGATTTTGATAGTTCATCAACCTTTTCATAATGTGTGATGGGGTAATTTCGGCACCACTAGACATTATTCAATCTATGGTGGGGTTATGGAGGTGGCCCTTGAGATATAATTGGCTTGAAATCAAAGGTTAATCAAGGCCTAGGTTCAATATCAAATGAATTTAACCCATTATCATTGTTGCCCATTGGGGTAATAACACATGAACCGCGGCAGTTTCCGACAAGGAAAACGTGCATATCCCCCTCTCGAATATTGTGCGTATATTCCATCGAATATACACGCACAAACTCTCGACAATATTATTATCATGGATCGCAACTTGGAAGTGGCTTTTCTTGCCACCTCATGCCTCGTGAGCCTTGAGGTTGAAGGCAGGAATATACAGAAGCACACTCGATCTCATGATATACGCTCGATAATGAGAGGGTGCACCCCTTCTACCTTACATTCCATGCTTCATGATTAGAACTTGGACTGATACCATGATAATATTGACAAGCTAGTCCGCTTGTATCACGATGAAGCATGCAATCTTTGAACTCTTCAATGTCTATGTTCCATGTACTTCCCATATCTTTTCATATTGTATCATTTGCCTAACAAGTGGCTTGCTTATGGTGACATTTGCCTTGATTATGGTAACAACATACTTTGCAAACATTTTCACCTCTTTTGTCAATAGCTGAAAGTTGCCTTCAATTAGTCATGTGAATCATCATGATATCCCTCATAAGTAGAGTGATTGATTGTTGACCTTGAATTGATTACTAACACCAATCGTCATGCTAAGCTTTGTAGGTAGTTATCTTATTCTGTGTTTTACCTCTTATGTCATTTTGTTTGTGAAGACTTGCTCACACAAAAATAAAGTTCTCACTTGACTCACTAACAAAGTTATTTTATTTTGTATTTTACCTCTTACATCACTTTATTTTTTAAGGACTTGCTCATACAAAAACAAAGGTCTCACTTGACCCACTACAATGACCAAGTGCATTAGGGCATCTAGTGAAGTGAGTGGGTTTATAGAGGAAAGAGTTGCTATTAGTGAAGGGGATTAAACCCTAGCATGAGTGCCTACTTAGGGACACTTTCATTTTTCTCAAAAGAGAAAAAAAAGGAGACATTATCCTTCCTCTCCCCAAAAAGAAAAAGTGACTTAGTTGGACATATCTAAAGAAGATCACAAAACTAGAGATGGGTTTCCAACTATTTGACTCCAATAAATTGGTTAAAGACATATGAACCTCCATTGAAACTCTTGAGTAAAAGGAAAATTTTTTGTAAAGCTTTTGATTCCATATTTAGTTTAGAAAACATCCAGATCAAGACTTACTCGAGAGAGCTACATAGCCTTGCCATCCAAAAACATTTTTGACAAGTGTTAGTGAACGGAACCTTTGCCTACTAGCCATGCCCATGGGATTCAACATCATTTGCTTGAATATGCTAATTGATAATAATAGAAATACCAAGGAAATCTTTTAGAGATGAGATAACTTTTAGGACTCACTAGCATGAAGGCATTTGTCGTCAAACGTTTTCTTTCACCCTACCTAGTTTATATCATAGTGTCTTGAAGATGAGTGCATATCAAATAAAAGACCTCAAAAACTATGAAGGAACTTCATGTGGATGAACCACAATGAAGATAGAGGTATGAATAAGGCCACTTGGGTGACTTGTAGAACACCTCACCATTGTGTCACTTGTGCTTCCCAAATGTAGCGTAACCATTGTAAACAAAATTTGAATAGCCTTGGTCATCCTAAGAAAAATAGTCTTGTAATCCTTCCAAAAAGTTATTAGGTGGTCATCTTGTACCCAATACGTATCACTCTTCTTGGCAAACAACTCTCCAAGAAAATGTGAGGAGTTTAGAATAAGAAAATAAATGAGCTCAAAATGGATGTGTTTGGAGTTAATCTTTTGGGCACATGATTAGTTTTTGTTAAGTTTTTCTTCATTCATTCTCAAAGGCTACAAATCCCCAAGCTTGTCAAAGATCACATGGTGGGAGGACTTAGATCAAATACACATACCTCAATGGTAAAAGAATATACCTCAATTGTGGATTCATATTCCAACTTTGTAATAAATGTGAGTTCATAATAATGGTAAAAGGCTTGAGGATGCTTAAGCTCGCATCACGAATTATGGAGCTATCAGTGTGCTTGAGGGAGGAGGCAACTCATTCGGGCATCGAGGTAAGCTCACTACACCCCATTAGGATTGGAGGTGCGTCGACTAGGTGAGAGATAGCCATTCATGCTCGCTTGAAACACTTAAAGAAATAATTGGTCCATGGGTCTTGGTGATTGAGCATGGGCATGCCTCTATAATTGCCTCCCTCTCCCAATCCCCCATTTGAAACCATGCGTCTTCCTTCCATTGCACATTCATGTATGCCTTCACATGCCATCCAATGTAGCTTTAAAAGTACAAATATAAAACACATACACTTGGATGATAGTAAACATTACTTTGTACCCACAACATAGTTTTCATATGGAAAAATGCATAACATAAACTTTGGGTGAGAAACTTTGATGTCTCTTAGTTAATGTTGTTGCTATTGCTGTGCAATTGTATTTGCTTAGAGATGTGTAGGCACGTTGCGCATGCTTGCTGCTATAAGATTGGATATGCTTTTGGTCATGTTATGGTATAACTTAGATTGTTTGGTACTCTCGCATTAGCTTTCCAATAGTTATCCATTGTTTTGGCTTACTGTCTTCTTAGATTCATACCTTTTCACATGCCCGAGTAATGTGCTAAGAATTGGCCCTTACCTTTAACTTTCATGTTTTCTTAAAGACATGGAGACATTGCTATTAGACGCTCCCAAATGACTCAAGTGGTGGAAGGAATGACTGCCATGTGCACCTGTGAGTTCTACTGCTCATGTCAGACATATTATACAATGTCACACACACACACACACACACACACACACACACACACACACACACACACACACACACACACACACACACACACACACACACACACACACACACACACACACACACACACACACACACACACACACACACACACACACACACACACACACACACACACACACTCTCTCTCTCTCTCTCTCTCTCTCTCTCTCTCTCTCTCTCTCTCTCTCTCTCTCTCTCTCTCTCTCTCTCTCTCTCTCTCTCTCTCTCTCTCTCTCTCTCTCCCTCTCCTACACCACACACAAGCTATGGTGAACCAAGGAGGAGGAGAGGACGATGAAGCTAGGGAAGCATTAAGGGCTCTCAAAACTGACCAGGCTGGTGGTTGACACTGTTAGGATGAAGAGGCCGATGCTGAACCCTTGCCAGAAGGGAGCGGAAGAAGAAGAGCATCCTGATCACCGCTCGCGCTTGGTGCCCGAACAAGAGGCTCGATAATATTGCGATGGAGGTGAAGATCAACATTAGTATGGCTATGATGGCTGAGACCTTCTTGTAGCCGCATCTGCATCTTGGCCTGCTGTTATGTCGGTTGCTGCTCTCCATGATCACTTAGTCGTCCCTGAAATATGCCCCAAAACTCATACAAACAAAGCAAGATTGAAGGCATAAGGAAATGGTGGAAGCAACAAAGCTTTCAAAAACGAGCAACTTCTTATCCTTCTCTCTCTCTCTCTCTCTCTCTCTCCTCGAAGCTCTACCTCTTACCCTTCACCCTTCTCTTTGTGGCTTATCTAGGGATGATCATCGATGGAGGCTGATGGCACCACAAATCACATTCTAGTCTCATTACTTTCTCTCTCTTGCTTATCTAGAGATGATGATCATTGATGGCCCATGTACTAGTCAACGAGCGGAACTTGAAACAACGATCTTATAGATTGCTGGGATAGCTTTCGGGCGTGATATTGGATGTACTACAGGATCTGATAAATAAATAGCAGATATTGGAGAAAAAGGAATTTGCTTGACATTGTTTTTGTGTCACTGCCTAAGTTGCGTGAAGGAACTCGTGATTAGTTTGATTAATTAAGGAAGCTGCTTTTGCATGTCAAAACATAATGTGGTAGGTAATTAGATAACTAAAGCAAATAGAGGAAAGTGCGGTGGACGTGACTTAGGTCCGTCCTACGGAAGGGTGGTCTCGGTTAGCTAGGAGCTTTTCTCAAATGATGAGATAATAAGACTATGAAGACCTAGTGTTAGTAGATGTAGAATCCCGATTTGTTCTATTTTAGGGGAAAGGGATGGGACTATACCATATGGCAGAGAGGTTGAGCTTCGCATCCCTCTTGTTTCCCATTCTCCATGAACCAAGTGCAGCATGAATCCGCTTCGATTCTGTTGTTCCTACGCAAAGTGGTACTTTTGGAGGTCAACGCTAGCTTCTTCCCAGAGACTTTGATGATAGGAAAGGAACCCTGATCTCAGGTTGATCCCAAGTGGGAACAACTAGACACTTCTGCTTAGGGCAGACTCGGGAAGACCTCAATCGCAAACCCTGTGTCATTCCCTGCGAGTGCCAGGCGGAGCCTTCTAGACCCTCCTCTTGATGGGCTGCTAAGATGTGTCCCATAAGCAGACAATGGGAACGTTACAAGGCTAAAGGTTTATGTGGGAAAAGGAGCATACTCAAGCTCTTCAAAAATTAAAGAAATAGCAGATTTCAGGCCCCACCTTGAAGAGAGCTGATTACTCTAATGGACAGCCTATCATCCTCACGATAGACACAAGTCCTATTGGGATAAGATGGGCTGTCGGTCAAGATGATCTTGAGGGCAACAAGTATGCAATCCGCTTTGGAGTGAAGGTTCTTAATGAACGTCAAAGAAGGTATGCTCAAATTAAAAGAGAACTTTGGAAAGTTGTAACTGCATTGAAGTGTGATCGGGAATACTTCATGGGTGCACATGTAGTAGTTGAAATAGATTGTCTTCCACTCTTGCGCATGATTGCCAACTGCTCCACTCCCAACATAGCTATGTAAGATGGATAGCCTATATTAAATCCTTAAACCCTGATTTGAAACATATTGCAGGAAGAGATAATCCAGTTGCTAACATGATTTCGCGTGCCAGATATAAAGATGAAGAAGAAATGATGGATGAGGAAGTAACTGAGTCTATATTTGCTGAAAATGATGCTATAATTGTAGGTTCAAATCTGAAAATAGCAAGTACAGCTGTTCTTACTGATGGTACAACCATCATAAATGCAGTACATAATTAATTATGGCAAGTACAATAGTTACTGTTGCTGTAATAGAATTTACAGTAGCAAAGAATGAAGAAACAACCAAGGAAGGACGGTGGGCAGGTGAAAGACAGCATGCTCAATGTTTTGTTTTAGTTTGTTTTCATTTTAAGGAAGAATATTATGCAGATGATTGACTAAAAATTGGCCAATTCTTGAGTACTATGACGAAGAAGGAAGATTGCACTAATGAAGAGTTCAAAAGAATTAGGAGAAAGGCTTATGGCATCTTTCTCAAAGACGGCTACCTTTGGAGGCATGCGAAGAAGAAAGGAGGAGCGCCTGTTCGTGTCCTAGGAGACAAGAAGGCTCAAAGACAGGTCATGCAAGAATTTCATGAAAGCCTATTGGCTGGCCATAGAGGCATATGGGGCACTTTTGCCAAAATAAAAGAGAAAATTTGGTGGCAAAACATGTATAAAGACATTGAGCATTTTGTTGAGACTTGTCATGTTTGTCAAATGTACTCTATGGTTAAGCATAGAGATGGGCTTCAGCCTACCTTTCCTTTATCTATTCATTACAGATGGGTTGTTGATTTAGTAATCATGCCTACAGGAATTTGGAACATGAGATATCTAGTGCTTGCTAGAGAAGATCTCACAAATCAGGTGGAAGAAAAAGCCTTGACAACAAAGTCCACTCAAGCTGTTTGTAAATTTTTACTTGAAGAAGTGTTTTGCAGGTATGGCTGTGTTGCCAAAGTAACTGCTAATAGAGGAGAATTGGATGCCGATGAGGCTTGCCATTTCTTTGCTCAATTGGGAATCAAACTATCTCTTATATCAGCCTACAATCCTGAAGGCAATGGTAAGAGTGAAAGAGGTCATGAACCGATTCTCAAAGCTTTGGCAAAGTCTTGCAAAGGGAAGATGAGAGAATGGCCTAAAATGCTTCCATTCGTGTTATGGGCTGATAGAACTACCCATAGTGCAGTGACATGTTATATGCCGGTTGAACTAATGTATGGGAAGCCACCTATTATGCCTATTTAGGAGTCTATTATCACATGGAGTATCTTGCCTTGGGATGAAGGCATAAATAGAGAAGAGCTTGTGATTTTGTGCATAAGGCAGCTTGAAAGAAGGCTAGAGGATGTAAAGTCAGCCATTGAAAGGTTTAAGGTAGCAAGGTTAAAGAATAAGAAGAGGTTTGACAAGTGTCATCGACTCCATCCAAGAGCTATCCAAGAGAATGATTGGGTACTTGTCTATGACAATAGCTTGGACAATCAGTATAGTGCTCATAGGAAGCTAGCTAAGCGATGGTTTGGACCATATGTCGCGAAGGTAACTCATGATAATGCTACTTACACTTTGGCTGAAATGGATGGGACCATGATTAAGATACCAATAGCTGGCAAACATATCAAGCTCTTCAAACGAAGAGAGTGTTCTACTTATGAGCTTGATGACTTGGATGTGAGCCATCTACTTCAAGACAATGAAGAAGAAGAAGACTTAGAGGATGAAGATGAAGATATGTCAGAAGAAGAGCCTCCTTAACTTGCTATTTCATGAAGTGGCACATGCCGAAGGATGTGCAGGTTAGGAGGGGGTGAATGTCAAAGGGTTTTCTGTTCATGGCATAAAACATGGAGTTCTTATGTTTGTAGAAGAACTTCATTAGGATTCACATGAGAAACTTTCATACATAATCCAGTCATTATTCCCCTACATTTATCTTAGATGCCATTTAATCTCATAAGTTCCTTTGTAACTTGACATGCAATTTTCAGTTTGTATCATGTAAATTGACAAAAAGTAAGTCTAACTTGATCAATAGGTAGAAATTGACAGTTTACAGGTTATGTCACATTGGTTCACAAGGTGTATTTGCTTGGAAATCAAGAAGAGTGCCCAAAGTTGATTTGGTTTGTATGGGACATGAAGTAATGGTTGTAAGAGACTTGTGTGACTTGCAAGTGACCTATATGGTCCACTTTTTGTGTGGAAGCAGGAGAGGAGTGCAACCCGCATTTTTCGGCACATTTTTTGGGCCTGCACACTTGTGGGAAATGGAGGAAGAGCTGAAGACTATGGTGCGTGCTCCAAAGCATGCAAACACATAGTAAACTGAAGATAGAGAGGAGATACAAACAAAGAAGGTGAGGGTCCTTTTTGCCCATCCATTTGGTATCACGAAAATGAGTGGTATGACAGTCCATAAAAGGGAAAAACAGAGATAAAGTATTCAGCCTGCTCTTATGAACGTCTTCTTCCATTCTCTTACCGTATTCATGGACCATTGAAGCCCTTCTTGTGCCCAAGTACTTGAGTGACTTTGGGGCAAGTTAAGGGGAGATCTTGGAGGTTTATGGGACTGATTTGGACTACTAAAACCTGTCATAAACAAGGCAGCCCATTGTTATTGTCTTCTTGAAGGGAAATCAAGTGATCTATGTGGTTGCAAGTGTTGGTATTGACCTCTAAACATCAGGGCTTCATTTGAAAGTGAATAGAGAGGCATATTCTTGAGTTTATGTATGTTTTGGGGGCTTGCTTATGGGCTGGAAATTACTGTTATAAAACAAGGCTGAAGTGAATTAAAAGCTTTGTCAGTGCATTTCAAGAGCTTTTGGTTTTATGTCTTGGAAGTAGTGGAATCTACCACACTCAAATATTTATATCTTGGAGTTGTTGTTCATTGGAATTCATGAAATTGTATCCATTTGGGCTTGCATTTGAAATATGTATTTGGATTAAATCTGAGATAAAATCTCTACATGTAATGCTCTATTAACCTCACAAGCATTTGATGTAATTGAGTCAAAGTCTTTGATGCCATTCATGTATGCTAAGTATATGATAAAGCTTGAGGTCTTCTTCTCCAACTGAATCATCTCTAAAACCCAAGACTTATCAAACCCCATTCTTTTCTCTCTCTCTCCTTACCTTGAATCTCTCACTCCTCTTCTACTCTAAACCCTGGTGGTAGACCTTTGACCCCCCCACACTACAACAATGTGCCCTAGGATACATCCATGTTTTACCTAGAACTAGCACATTAAGGGGTTTAAAGAGAGATTATACAATCTACACCATTCAAAGACTACACAAAGCTTTTCTAGGTGTTTTGCCCACCTAGAGAGCATGCATAGGTCATTAATGAATACCTCTAGTTCTTGCCTAAGCCTGTCCTTGAAGATGTCACACATTAGATGCTGGAAAGTGATAGGCGCAATAGGCAGTGAAAATGGCATGACTATATAAGCAATCACACCCCATTTCATGGTGAATGCCATCTTGTGTCTATCATCAGGGTGCACCTGAACTTGGTTATAGTAGCCTAAGAAGCCGTCTAGGAAACTATATGCTTCTTTTTCTGCTACTCTCTTAAGCATGTGCTCTGTGTAGGATAATGGATAATTGTCTCTCCTAGTTGTGGCATTGACTTTTTTGTTGTTTACACACACTCAATGTTTTTCATTCTTTTTTAGGACAATCACAATGGGTGATACCTAGTCCCCATGTGCTCAATCTCATAGATGAATGTGGCCTTCAGTAGCTTATTGATCTCTTTCTTGATGATGTGAGCATGCTTTGGATTCATCTAGTAAGGTTGTTGCTTTACTGGTGTTACATCAAGAGTTAATGGAATGTTATGCGTTATGATTCTCAGATTGACTCCTTTGAGTTCATCTAAGGGCCAGACAAAAACACATCTATGTACTCTTGAAAGAGAGCAATGAGATCAGCCTCCTCTTGCTTGATCTTAGGTCATTGGCTATAAACATGGGTTGAAGATTCTCCCCTTCCCTAGCTAAGTTGACTTTCTTGACCTTGGTAGGCCCTTCTATGGGTTCACTTACCTGTCCTTGCCTCTTCACTACCTTATCTCCCTTCTTGAATTTACTAAAGTGCTTTGGTAGGTCTTGATGCTTCCTTTGTTGTTCGGTCTCCAACCTCTTTGGTTGTCTTCTCCTTTCCTCCTTCAACTGTCTATGCCTCATATGGATCAGAAAAAGTCCCCCTTTGTGCATTTGGCTTTAGTTCATTGAGGTATCTCCAGACCGCTCTCTCGGAGCTTATTTCCAATTGCGAGTTAAAGTCAACATTCGCTAGAGAAGGGAGTCTCCCTTGGAGATCGTAGCTCCTCTAAGGTTGATTCGATAATTCCAAGGAGAGGTGTAACACTTGGCTAAACTAGCCCTACTTACTCATAGTCTATCATGCCTAAGTGATCCAACCAAGTGTGATCACATTATGTTTTGAAGACTCATCTTTCAATTCTAAAAGCATTGGCTCTTTACCACTTGGAGTCTACTCTTATTTGTTTGATCAATCAACCATCCATGGTGTCGTGCTCTATTGTCCTGGCATCTTCTTTACTTTTCTCATTCGTAGAGTAGTAGTCCGCGAACTTGTTGTCTGAATCACTATATTTTGAGTGCTCATTGTTATCTAGGTCTCTATTCTCAGTTCTTTTTTCATTTGTGATTAGTGCCCAATTGTACCTAAGGTTTAGGCCGTGCACCTTGGTCCATTGCAACTTCCACTCATCCATGAGGTCTTGGAGTGGCTTGAGATTGGTGGCTAGGTTACTAGCTAAATTCCTCATCAAGTACTCAAGAATCCCTTGGAGCTCAAGTCTATTAGCAGGAATAATGTAAGTGATAGGAGTTTGTCATCTACTAGGACTTGTGGACATCATGCAAAGTGGTGCTGAAGGTGGGGTAAGCTCTTCGGTAGTTGGGATGTGGTGGCTTTACAGGACTTACATGTTGTCCTTTGCTGCTTGCTTATAATACTCTTCTTCATCCAAAAACAATAGGTCAATGATTGCTAGCACATGTATCTATCCTGCTTGTCCTCAAGATAGAGAATATTCTCCGTTAATGGCCCATATGAATTCCTGGCTTGTGTATCCCCCTTCAAGGTAGAGGAGATGGCATCCAAGTCAACCGGTGTGGTCTTCCAAGTGTCTATCTTGACTCTTACTACCTCCATCGTGTTACCTAGGAATATAAGACTGTTACCCCAGTTCTTCGATTACTCATGAGTTCTACATCCAGGGTTGGCCTAGTAGAATATCATAGTCCACTTCCTTCATAACTATGAAGTTCACTGAGAATTGGATATCCACTATTTTCAAGGGCCAATCCTTCAGCACCTCGAATGGCCTAACTTTTATGCCATTAGCCAGCATGGCATTACACCTTTTAATCTCCACTACTGGGTCACCCCATGCTTGTAGAATCGCATGGCTAAGCATACTGACTCATGCTCCTATGTCATCCCAGAAAGTATTTATATGCAATGACTTAGGTACTGAATTCAATGTTAGGCTCGGTATCTTTGTGGTTGCATCATGGTCAGACAACTCGACTACTCCTTGCTCATTAGATCCCCCTATCCATTTCTTTAACTCTCACCATAATGAGGAGCTTTGCCTAAGTAGATCTCCCACTGGTAGAGTCACAAGGGCTGATATCAATGTTGTAACTGTAGGCTACTAGTTTCTTGCCTTTCATTTATGATCTATGCTCTTTTGCCATTGCTCTTGGGTAGTCTACCAACCTATGGCACCTAGTCTTTATCTCTATGGTGTTGCATGGGGTGTGAAAGTTGCTCTGGATTCTATGCAAGTAGGTTAGACCAGTGTGCTCACACTAGAGAGATCATTGATTTCATCTCCCATGATGGATTCTGCATCTTTTAGGTGTGCTTGGGCTTCTCTCACCCACTCCTTGACCTTATCAACCACTTCTAATTGGTGCCTCAAATCAGGATATTCTCCAACCTTGGCACTTCCTTTTTCTGCTATCTTAGGAGCAGATGTCTTGCAAGCGTATTCCATTCCGAATTGATGAGGATATGAATGCCTGGTCCAAAGCGCACGGATGGCTTGACACAATAGGGAACCTGTCCCTTTCCACTTCAGGGAAAGTATCACTAGGAATCGAATCTGACTTGGATACATCGATTCGCGATGCTTCTGCGTCCATGACTTACTTCCCCCCTTTGGTAACGTAGTGGCACTATCAGTTTTGAGTGCAATTTGTGTCTCAACTCTCTTGGCTTGCCTTGTCTACACCCTAGTCATGATATTCAATGAGATGGGAGTGGCCTCACCCTCAAGTGTCTTGACTCCAAATAGCCCCAAAGGTACGGATGACACAATAGCTAAACTGGTGGATGGTTTTCGTTTAGGACACTCGGTATAGAAATGAGTGATTCCACACTTAGGGCATCTCAAGTTAGCCTTTTCTCGATTAGCTTGCTTTAATTCAGGGCAACAAAGATGAGATGTGTCCTAGGTGGTTGCAAGTTCAGCATGCAATAGGTTTTTGGTTTTGACCTCCTAGGCCTCTACCCCTTCCCCGACCTAACACCATCATAGGTATTGGTCTAAAATACATTAGAATGGGATTACCCTCCTAGGCCTCTACCCCTTCCCCGACCTAACGACATCATAGGTATTGGTCTAAAATACATTAGAATGGGATTACCCTCTTCTCATAGAAGACATAAGGGTTTACGTATGTCTCTTCCTCATTTGGCTTCTAATCATAATGCACTAGAGCATCGCTTGGTGGATGGGTTGCAAAGGGTCCAGGTGGCCTAGGTATCCATGTGGGGTTGATGTTCATCCTAGGGATAGTTGGCCTTGAATCATTGGGTGCTAAAAGAGCTAATGGAGCTCCCCTTCCATAAGGTGGTAGTCTATTACAAAGATAGTAAGGTTGATTATATGACTGTGGGTATGGCAACCGCCTTGGCAATCAGTAATGCATTTCATCATGACCAAACCTACTGTAGTTGACACAGGGTCTGGATCTAGGATCCATGCACTCGGCCAAAATGTGGTTTTCTCTATAATTCATGCCTTGCACCTAAGGACTTGTGGGCCTTCTCATCATCTCTCGGAGCTTAGCCAACTCTAGCTTCATGTCTACAAACTCTTGGCTTTGATCGACATTCTTTCCTTTCTCTTGGGGGCGCTTTGGCTCGATCTCTAGCTATAGTGGTCCTGGCTCTCTCTGAGGTTCTCGAGGTTGCACTATCTTGGCTTGTGATCCTTGTGTTTCTCTCTTTGAGAAAATCATCCACTCGTATGGATTCTTCAAAGACCATAGCTAGCACATCCCTTTGCAGGTTCGAATTGCCCACCAAGGCCTTGTAGAGCTCTTCACTTCAGATTCCACTTATGAACATGGTAGACATTGCTCATTCGCTAGGTCGCTCTGCACAACTTGAATTCTATTAAAGAGATTTCACACATGGGTGATGTAGTTTCGAATGTCCTCTTTGTCCTTTTGACTTACATTCATCAATTGAACAATGAGGTTGTCAGAGTATCCAACCTTAGATAATCTCTTGATGAGAGACTCTTGAGGTTATTAAAGTCATTGTGTTCAGCATTGTCTAAACTAGTGTACCACACCCGTCCTTTATCTCCTAGGAAAAATTTGAAAGCCTATGCGCATTGAGATAGATCCGTGAGTCTATTTTCCTTGCATACTTGCTCAAACTACTCCACAAAGCTATATGGGTCATTTTTAGATTGATACTTGTCGAGTTTCTTAGCAACCATAGGTAACTTGGTATAGCTCCTAGAGTTCACGGTGATTCCTAGTCTTGCTAGTAACATTGTCGCTAGGGCTACTCTGAATTGTGTTGTCTAAGAGAGTTACTTTGTGAGAATCTCACTTAGAGTTGTCAAAGAGTTTACTGTTCATAATATAAATCATGGGATTCTTATGAATACAGAAGAGCTTCACTGGAAGTTATATGAGAAATTTGCATACAAAATTCAAACATTGTTATCCAATAACCACCTTAGTTACACAAGTTCTTTTATAATTTTCAGTTATACCATGTATACTTATGAAAAATAAGTCTATGGGAACCTACAACTTGGTCATCTAGAAGTAATTGACAGTTTGCAAGATAAATCACATTAATTCAGGTACAAAAATATGGTCAAAATCCAAGAAAGATGCCAAAAGTTGCCAAAAGTCCACTAGGTCCACATGGGACCTGGAGTAACAGACTTAAGTGTCCAGCAAGTGACCTGGGTAGGTCAAAAAGTGACCAGGGATTGAGTAGGGAGCAGCCCACATTTTTCGGCGCAAAATGCGGGCTGCACAATCTGAGGCAAACTGGAGAGAGCTGGAGCTATGGTGCATGAAATGGAGCATGCAAACTGAAGATCAACAGGCCCAACTACTGAAGATGTAAACATGGTGAGAGCTCCACTTCTCTGCCTCTTTGATCTGATGAAAATGCATGCTGAAACAGTCTATAAAAGAGGGAAAACTTAGAGAAGAGTATTCAGCCTGCTCTTATGCACGACTTCTCTCATTTTGTCTACCATATTCTTGGTCCAATGAAGCCTGACTTGTACCCAAGTACTTGAGTGACTTTGGGGCAAGTAAAGGGTGAGGATATTGAAGACATACGGGTTGTTATGGGCTGAAATAACCAGTCATAAACAGGGAAGCCCATTGTTATGGTCCATTTTTATGAGCAAACATGGGATTTTTATGGTTGTAATGGAAGGAAATGGCCTCTTTTCTTCAGGACATTGTTCATGAATGATCAGAAGTGCTTATTCTTGAGTTTATGCACTCATTCTGAACTTGCTTATGGGCTGGAATTTTCTGTTTTAAAACAGGGCTGAAGCTAAAATTATACTTCTTCAATTCATTTCATGTATCTTTGGCCCAAATCTTGGATGCATTTGAATCTATCATCAATATACTTGATCCAAAGGGTTGAAATCCATCTATGTACTTGAAATAAATGCCATTAGAACTTGCATTTGACATTCATAAATAAATTGAGAATCTGAAAATATCCTTTATAATATGATGTATGTATCCAGAGGCATTTGATGTAATCAAGATAGACTTATTCCTTTTGTTCATGTATGCTAACTACATAGTGAAATGGCTTGAACTCTTCTTCTGTACCTAAATCATTTCTAAATCCCGGATCTTATTAAACTCCAATCTATTTTCCCTTCCCGAATCTTGAATCCTAAACTCTTCTTCTGCACTAAAAGCCCCGGTGGTAGACCTTCAACTCTTAACGCAACGACAGTGGTGAACCCGACGTGAAGGTCCGCTGCGGAAGAAGAAGTCCAATGGGAGAATCATCAAGTTCGGGAGGAGATGCTTTGCAACAGTTGGTTCGTCTAATGCAAGAGAGCCAAGAACAACAGTTGTAATTTCAGCAGTTGCAATTGCAACAACAACGGAGACAAGAAGAAGAGCGGATTGATGCTGTTGCCATTAAGGCCTTAGAAGCAGTTGGGCATTAGCTCAAGCAATTTAATGGGCAAAATGTGTCCTCTTTTATCCGCCTCTACACTGACAAGATGGTCTTCTTTGGAGTTCCTCAACATGCCTAGAGCCGTTACTTTGCCCGCCTGGCTGTGCATGGTCTCCAGGACCGAATTCATGGTCTTTTCCAAAAAGATGCTGGATAGACTGTGTTCAAGAAGGCTCTTCGAGAAGAAAATTTCCTTGAATATTCAGGCCTTATGACAAAGAAAGTCTTCACTGAATGGGTTGAAAGGTCCAATAAGGGTCTAACCGCTAAAGCAAATTTGCCCAACTAGATCCTGATGACCAACAAGGTATGAAAAGTCAAAAGATTGAATTATTTTTAAAGGCTGCAGATTCTTCTCTTCAGGAGAAATTGACTGACTGACTTGAAGACCCTGACTCTGAGTCGGGATTGAAGACTACTTGGAGTGATGTCACTGAAGCAGTTAATATGATTGCTCGAAGAGAGCGATTGCGCCTAAGATGGGGATCAACCCCTGCAACAACTGAATCTATGAAGGAGCCTGTTCCAGTTTCTCGACCTCCTGTCTCTATGGCCGAGCAATCAAGAAATTCTGCTGTTCCTCCTCCAAAGAAGGATGTCATGGATGAGCTAATTAAAAGCATGCGAGATCTTCATCTTAATTTAACAGAAATTAATTCTAGAATAGAAAGGCTTGATGTAAAAGTAGAAGAAAGGGGTCGGTCAACTGCCCCAAGACCTGCACGAGAAGGCTTCAAAAGACACTGCATTTGGTGTGATAGCCTTCAGCATGACAAGAGGGAGTGCGGTGCATTCCGTGAAGCTGAAGCACAAAAATTAGTCTTTTGGAAGGATGGTAAAATTCATGCAACCGAAACCGGGCTTCCTCTTGAGCCAAACTTCGGCAACGGTAGCATGAAGAAAAGATTGGAGGATTTGGCAACAAGAACGGCCTATGTAGCTGTTGATGCTGCAACTTATGGGTTGCAAATTGAGCCAACTAATGAAATTGTTAAAACATGTAAAACTAATGTAAAATCTAAAGTGTGGACCTGGCCTTGGAACGCATGGAGCAAGGCAAGGCAAGTAAGGATGATTTAACCACTGCCAGTCAATGTATTCGAGGGAGAACCGGATGGTTCGAGCCTATGGATTCATTTTCAGCCTTTGCCCAGTTAGCTGAAATTAATAATCAAGAAGCCATGATAGAAGAAAAGAGAAGAAGATGTTTCCAGTCCTTCTTCTTCAGGACCGACTAAACGCATAACAAGAAGTAAACTAGACCAACAGAAGGCTGTTGAAAATCCGCCGCCACTAGAATTTGACATGGGAGATGCCCCTCAAGCAATTATGCACAACTTTTCTCATTTTGTCTACCATATTCTTGGTCCAATGAAGCCCGACTTGTACCCAAGTACTTGAGTGACTTTGGGGCAAGTAAAGGGTGAGGATATTGAAGACATACGGGTTGTTATGGGCTGAAATAACCAGTCATAAACAGGGCATCCCATTGTTATGGTCCATTTTTATGAGCAAACATGGGATTTTTATGGTTGTAATGGAAGGAAATGACCTCTTTTCTTCAGGACATTGTTCATGAATGATCAGAAGTGCTTCTTCTTGAGTTTATGCACTCATTTTGAACTTGATTATGGGCTGGAATTTTCTATTTTAAAACAGGGCTGAAGCTAAAATTATACTTCTTCAATTCATTTCATGTATCTTTGGCCCAAATCTTGGATGCATTTGAATCTGTCATCAATATACTTGATCCAAAGGGTTGAAATCCATCTATGTACTTGAAATAAATGCCATTAGAACTTGTATTTGACATTCATAAATAAATTGAGAATCTAAAAATATCCTTTATAATATGATGTATGTATCCAGAGGCATTTGATGTAATCAAGATAGACTTATTCCTTTTGTTCATGCATGCTAAGTACATAGTGAAATAGCTTGAACTCTTCTTCTGTACCTAAATCATTTCTAAATCCCGGATCTTATTAAACTCCAATCTATTTTTCCTTCCCGAATCTTGAATCCTAAACTCTTCTTCTGCACTAAAAGCCTCGGTGGTAGACCTTCAACTCTTAACGCGACGACATTGTAAGATCACCCTCTAAGGCTCTCTCTCTCACCTTTTAGTGTTGTCCTCACTTTGTTGGCAAGAGATAAGACATGTTGAACCTTATGCATTTCTATGTCCCAGCCTCAACCTTTGAGCTTCCTATTCCTGATTGTAAGCGACTATGCCTTGCACTGCTTTCCTTGCCAATTTTTGCTCTTTCCCAATGTCAGTTACGATGTCCTGAGCTAGCCTACCATGATGCTCCATCTTGGTTTTAGGTCATATCAGTCTATTATATGTCGAGTGGAAAATCTCCCATATCAAGCACATCAGTTTCGTGATTGGTGCTAGAGCTAGACATGTTGGCCATTTCTTGAGACACTAAGGTATTGATCAGGTTAGTCAACATAGAGTCTCTAATGGTAATTTTTCTTTTTTTATTCAAGTGGTTTGGATCCTTAAGTCTCCTACCTGGACGCTAGAGGTCTTCTCCTAATGGTGGGTTTGTTTAGTTGACATTATCTTGTATGAGTTCCTTGTTATTTGAAATAGTCCTCTGATTTAAGCAACTGCATTGTGAGTAGTGCTCTCTTCATTGTGCACCATGCAAAACCAGGCTTTCAACTTTTCAAGTGCATTTCAAGTGATTAAATAATGTGATGTGCAAATCTAGCCAGCTCAATATAAGTCTCGCTCCTCCCCTTCATTCAGTTTCGTCCCAATGTGGCTCCGAGGCACAAATTATGGCCACTCTCTTGGTCTGTTCAAGGTCTCTACTATTGGGTGTGGTTAGTAGTTGCAGTCACTCCTAGACTGTCGGGTACCAAGTCCTTGGAAGAATTCACTCTTTGTCCTATCTACTTATTGGGAAGCACACTAGGATGACCTACAGCTAGGGTTTGGCCCCTATCTGGGTTTGGTGAGGTCAGAGAAGTATGTCAAAAATTGGGTTCTATTCATATGTTCAATTTTGCCAGTTTCTGTTCCCAAAATGGGTGTCTGATTTTGGTGTCTAATCTAATTTTTGGCATCTGATTCCAACATCCGATCTAATCCGAGTTTGGGTCCGATTTCGATTGTTTGATTTTGAGTGCGTGCTCGATCAAACAGTGAGACTTAGTTAGATTTTGATTTTCAAGAACTAGATGCTTCTGGTCAAATCAGACCATCCGATTCTGGGAATCAAACTGCGTGATTTTGTTGGTGCGAACTCACAGTGTGGCTCAAGCTTGATTTGTTTGGGCTTGATTTTCCACTGTAAGGCCTTGCAAGTTTCAAACATGATCTATGACACCTAAAAAACTGAGTAGCTCACGGGTAGGTGTTGTATGCACTCGAGTAATGCAAATCGATGCAATCTCCACTCCCTTGGTCTCTTATAACAACTTGTCAGCTCTCTCGCTCTCAAACTTGCAACAAGTAACAATGAGATCTTTCTCCCTTGCTCAGGGTCTTAAACCCCCTCTCCTAACACTCCTTTGATGCCATTTTCTCTTTC